>NC_134354.1:259513056-259775556 GCF_048569485.1 Anomaloglossus baeobatrachus | reverse complement strand
CCCCAAAAAACAACAAGTACTCACCTTCTCTCTTCCTTCCACCGCTGCTGTCCTCCCCGCTGCTCGTTTTCCCCGCTGCTCGTTTTCCCCGCTGCTCGTTCTCCCCGCTGCTCGTTCTCCCGATGCTACTGTCGGCATCCTCACGTCCTGCACTCTGTGCACTCAGCACAGCAGTCGCTCGGGAGTGACATCACCGCACATTTGGAGAATGGTGATGCATAGCGCGGCACCGGCCGCGCTATGCTTCATCATTACTGTGCGCGGTGACGGGGGAGACGCCGCTGACACAAGGCAGGGGGGCCCCGGTACCGCCGCTGACACCAGGCAGGGGGGGCCCGGTGTCAGCGGCGGCAGCGGGTCAAATAGCGGCCACGTGGTCTGTAACAGATCAGCGCAGCTCCTCTCACACTGACAGGAGCTGGCTGCTGATCTGCCTGGCGGCTGCTGGGCCCCTAACCTCCCAGGCCCGGTCGCGATCGCGACCGCTGCGACCGCGGTAGTTACGCCACTGTATATAATATCTATCAGCTGTAGTACCCGGCGTTGCCCGGGATAGTAACTGTCTTTCTGTCTCTCTCCCAGTCTCTGTCTGTCTGTCTGTCTCTCTTTCTCTGTGTTCCTGTGTCTCTCTGTGTGTCTATCCATGTGTGTCTCTATCCATGTCTGTCTCTGTATCTGTATCAGTCTCGCTGTCTCTCTCTGCTTATCAGTTTGTTTCCCCGTCTGTCTCTTTCCCCGTCTGTCTCTTTCCCTATTTTTCTCTCTTTCCCCGTCTGTCTCTTTCCCTATTTTTCTCTCTTTCCCCGTCTGTCTCTTTGACTGTCTGTATCTGTATCAGTCTCTCTCTCTCTCTGTGTGTGTCTGTGTCTCTCTCTCTCTCTCTCCTTATCAGTTTGTTTCCCCGTCTGTCTCTTTCCCTATTTTTCTCTTTCCCCGTCTGTCTCTTTCCCCGTCTGTCTCTGTCTCTTTCCCCGTCTGTCTCTGTCTCTTTCCCTGTCTGTCTCTTTGACTGTCTGTCTCGGTCTGTCTCTTTCTCTCTATCCATCTCTCCACCGACATCTTATTACCTCACACATAAGCTTCTTATATTATGAATGTCCTTTGTTCCTATAGCAACCAACCACAGCTGCTATTAATAACCTTTAGCTCGCAGCTCCATTTACTTTACTGTTAGGAGATTTTTTGGAGAGTATCTGTAAAGGGCGGGGTTAAATTTTCCCATCAAAACATAGTCTATGACGTTCCCTGAGTCACATAGGGTGTCTGCGCAAAATTTCGTGATTATAAATGCGATGGTGAGAATTCTTTTAGCGGACATACACACACACATGCATACACACACACACACACACACACACACACATTCAGCTTTATATATTATATATATAATCATATATATTAGATCCAGTGCCTTACGAAAGTATTCGGCCCCTTTGAATTTTTCAAATTAAAAGATGTACGTCTGGAACACCATGGTGTGAACAGGGTGCAAGACTCAAAAATATACAGGTAAACAATAGGATAAAGAGTTGCACACCAGTCACAATGTATAAGGGAATAATGAAAAGCAGAACTGCTATGGGAATACTAGACTGAAAAATACAATGAACTATCTGAAAAAGTGAAAAACATGAAAATGGAATATGCATAACTGCTATGAATATTAGGAATGAGAGATGTTTAGCCATTGTATTGATCAATGCAAAGGAGCCCTGAAAAAGGAGACTGAAAAATACATAGGGACCCCAAAAATGGAGATTACCTTTGTGTTTGGTTTTGGGTACCCCACCTCCACCTTGCTGGCGTCTGGGTCGGAGTGGAGCTGTCTTCCCTTTACTGATCCAGCCTCTGACCCATCAAGAGTCGCTCTCATTTCATCAGTCCATAAAACCTTTGAAAAATCAGTCTTAAGATATTTCTTGGCCCAGTCTTGACGTTTTATCTTATGTTTCTTGATCAAAGGTGGTCGTTTTTTCAGCCTTCCTTAGCTTGGCCATGTCCCTGAGTATGGCACACCTTGTGCTTTTTGATACTCCAGTAACGTTGTAGCTCTGAAATATGGCCAAACTGGAGGCAAATGGCATCTTGGCAGCTTCACGCTTGATTTTCCTCAATTCATGGGCAGTTATTTTGCGCCTTTTTTGCCCAACACGCTTCTTGCGACCCTCTTGGCTATTTGCCATGAAACGCTTGATTGTTCGGTGATCACACTTCAAAAGTTTGCCAATTTCAAGACTGCTGCATCCCTCTGCAAGACATCTCACAATTTTGGACTTTTCAGAGCCCGTCAAATCTCTCTTCTGATCCATTTTGCCAAAAGAAAAGAAGTTGCCTAATAAGCACACCTTACATAGGGTATTGATGTCATTACACCACACCCCTCCTTTTTACAGAGATGCACATCACCTGATTTACCTAATTGGTAGTTGGCTCTCAAGCCTATACAGCTTGGAGTAGGACAACATGTATAAAAAGCATTATGTGATCAAAATACTCATTTGCCTAATAATTCTGCACACTATGTATGTATATACACATATACAAGGTAGACATAAAATAAGATGTTTGAAGCCGTGTGCAGACTGACCCAGTGGACAGAATTGGCTGAAAATTGTTATGTATGCTATTCAAGGCATGGGGAAAAGGAAGGCTTCTTTAAAAAAATTAAAAAAAACAACTCCGCACCAGGGGAAAAAGTGGCGCTGTACAGTGAATGAGCAGCTCAAAAACTGTGTGCAGATAACTGGAGGTGTCACAATTGTTCCAGAGTCTAGCATAACTGTTCAATATAGCCGCCATCATGCATGGTGATCATGTTCGTCCAATGCAGAACATGCTCGATGCTTGCGTGTAACATGTCTTGTGGGATACTGTGCACTTCCAAAATGATACGGTCTTTGAGGTCAGCCAGGGTGTCTATATCTCCCCGATAAACACATTCTTTCAAGGGTCCCCACAACCAGAAATCACAAGTATTGAGATTGGACGAACGCGGTGGCCATGCGTTAGGGAAGGAGCAGCTCAAAATCCTGTCATCGGGAAAATGTGCAGGCAGAACGTTCTTCACACTATTTGCGATGTGAGGAGGCGCTCCATCATGCATGAAGGTGGTCGCCTGAAGACACTGCCGCTGTTGGAGTTGCGAAACGACCACTGTTTCCAGCATTGTCTGGTATCTTGCTAGGATCACGTAATAGGTAGTAACCCCATTTGGCCCAATTTCTTTGTAAAAGAACAGTCCGAGGATGAATGAGGTGAAGCCACACTAAACGATTACCTTTGGCGAATGCAGCGCAACCCCTTCGACCGCATGCAGATTTTCAGTAGCCCATATGCAACAGTTTTGTGTGTTCACCGTTCCATTCAGGTAAAAATGCTCTTCATCGCACCACAGAACATTCCATGGCCAATTGCAATCCACTTCCACTCTCGCCAGAAACATGAACACGTCATCGCTGTGCGCACGTGTCTACACAGCCATGGCCGACACAGACAGGAGATCGCGGTGCTGCAAGGATCGTGGCCGGCTCCACACTCCAAAAAATTTTAATGTTATGGTGAAGAATCAACAGCAAGTGGGACACAATTGTGAAGTTGAATGAAATGTATTACTTATTTTAAACTTTTATAAAAATAATACACTGAAAATTGGGGCGTGCAATATTATTCGGCCTCTTCAAGTTAATACTTTGTAGCGCCACCTTTTGCTGCGATTACAGCTGCAGTCGCTTGGGGTATGTCTCTATCAGTTTTGCACATTGAGAGACTGAAATTCTTGCCCATTCTTCCTTTGCAAATAGCTCGAGCTGAGTGAGGTTGGATGGAGAGCGTTTGTGAACAGCAGTTTTCAGCTCTTTCCACAGATTCTCGATTGGATTCAGGTCTGGACTGTGACTTGGCCATTCTAACACCTGGATACGTTAATTTGTGAATCATTCCATTGTAGATTTTGCTTTATGTTTGGAATCAGTTTTGTTGGAAAACAAATCTCTGTCCCAGTCTCAGGTCTTTTGCAGACTCCAACAGGTTTTCTTCAAGAATGGACCTGTATTTGGCTCCATCCATCTTCTCATCAATTTTAACCCTTTCACCCTTGGCCACTAAAACACCCTAATGACCGGGCCATTTTTTGCAATTTTGACCAGTGTCACTTTGACAAGCTATAACTCTTGAACACTTCAACGGATCCCGGAGATTCTGACATTGTTTTTTCGTGACATATTGTACTTCATGTCAGTGGTAAATTTAGGCCAATATTTTTTGCGTTTATTTGTGAAAATTTCGGAAATTTTGCGAAAATTTTGCAATTTTCAAATGTTGAAAATTTATGCCTATAAATCTGAGAGATATGTCACACAAAATAGTTACTAAATTACATTTCCCACATGTCTACTTTACACCAGCGCAATTTTTCAAACAACATTTTTTTTCGTTAGGAAGTTAGAAGGGGTCAAAGTTCATCAGCAATTTCTCATTTTTCCAACAAAATTTACAAAATCGTTTTTTTAGGGACCACATCACATTTGAGGTAACTTTGAGAGGCCAAGGTGACAGAAAATACCCAAAAGTGACCCCATTCTAAAAACTGCACCCCTCACACTGCTAAAAACCATATCCAAGAAGTTTATTAACCCATCAGGTGTTGCACAGGAACCAAAGCAATGTGGAAGAAAAAAAATGAAAATTTTACTTTTTAACACAAAAATGTTACTTTAGCCATAAAATTTTGCATTTTCACAAACAATGACCCCATTTTGGAAACTAGAGCCCTCAAATAATTTTTCTAGCTGCCTGTTGAGCACTTTGAACGCCTGGAGGCTTCACAGCAGTTTATAACATTGAGCCGGGAAAAGAAAAAAACATTTTTTTACCACAACTGTTGCTTCAACTAGGTAGCTTTTTTTTCACAAGGGTATCAGGAAAAAATGCACCATAATTTATTGTTAATTTTCTCTTGAGTACACAGATACCTCATATGTGGTGGAAATCAAATGTTTGGGCACACGGCAGGGCTCGGAAGGCAAAAAGCGCCATTTGAATTTTTGAGTGCAAAATTAGCTGGACTCATTAGCGGTTGCCATGTCGGGTTTGAAGACCCCCTGAGGTGCCTAAACAATGGAGCTCCCCCACAAGTGACCCCATTTTGGAAACTAGAGCCCTCAAATAATTTTTCTAGATGTCTGGCGAGCACTTTGAATGCCTGGGGGCTTCACAGAAGTTTATAACAATGAAAAGAATTTTTTTTTTACCACAAAATTGTTGCTTCAACTAAGTAGCTTTTTTTTTCACAAGGGTATTCGTAAAACATGCACCATAAAATTTATCGTGCATTTTTTCCTGAGTACGACGATACCTCATATGTGATGGAAAGTAATTGTTTGGGCGCATGGCGGGGATCAGAAGAGAAGGAGCGCCATTTGACAGCAATAGTGGTTGGAATCATTAGCTGACGTAATGTTGCATTTGGAGACCCCCTGAGGTGCCTAAACAATGGAGCTCCCCCACAAGTGACCCCATTTTGGAAACTAGACCCCTCAAAGAATTTATCTGATGTTTAGCGAGCCCCAAGGGGCTCCACAGAAGTTGTTAATGTTGAGCCATGAATACAATTTTTTTTATTTTTTTTTTACCACAAAACTGTTACTTGAATCAGGTAGCTTTTTTTCACAAGGGTATCAGGAAAAAATGCACCATAAACCGTATTGTACGCAGATACCTCACATGTGGTGGAAAGTAATTGTTTGGGCGCATGGCGGGGCTCAGAAGAGAAGGAGCACCATTTGACAGCAAAATTGGTTGGAATCATTAGCGGATGCCATGTCACGTTTGGAGACCTCCTATGGTACCTAAACAGTGGAGCTCCCCCACAAATGATCCCATTTTGGAACTAGACCCCTCAAGGAATTTATCTAGATGTTTGCTGAGCCTCTTGTTCCCCCAGGGGCTCCACAGAAGTTGATAACAATGAACCGTGAATTTTTTATTTTTTTTTATTTTTACAAAACTTTGCTTCAACCAGGTAGCTTTTTTTTTTTACAACGGTATCAGGAAAATATTCACCATAAAATGTATTGTGCAATTTTTCCTGAGTACACAGATACCTTATATGTGGTGGAAAATAATTGTTTGGGCGCACAGCAGAGCTTGGAAGAAAAGGAGCGCCATTTGACTTTTCAAACGCACAGTCGCCGTGCACCGATTGGCCGCTGCAGGACGCACGGTCGGATGAGATACAAAAAGCGACTGGGGATACGTAAAAAAAAAAAAAAGTCACGCCAAAAATTGACCACGGATTCGTTATGTGCATCCCTGATCAGCGCTCGGCCGCTGCAGGACGCACACAAGAGTGAGATGCAAAAAAAACGACGCAAGGCACGGACAAAAAAAAAAATCCCACCGAAAATTGACCACGGAGGAAGATACATTATTTGCATCACTGATCAGTGCTCGGCAGGACGCAAAGACTGATGCGGTGTAAAAACATACAGGGGATAAAAAAAAAATGCAAAAAAAAAAAATTATACTCACAGTACCCAGAAAATTTGCAGGAGGATCACTGACCAGAAGAACTGCAGGAGGAATACAAGGCAGAAAGTGGACAGCTTCTTACAGGAGAGCAGTAGGCATGAAGTTGGACAGCTCATCATAAGACCCAGGAAGGACCCAGCGATGGAGGCTGATGTAATCAGGCCAGTGAATACCTCGGACGACCCGGTGGAGGCAGGTAGGGGGACGTCAGAGGGAGAGCAGATGGAGAGGGGGAAGGGGAGACCGGAGAAGCAGAGGCAGAATGGGAGCAGAATAGAGATCGCAGCAGGAGGCAGATCGCGGCGGGGGGCACATCGGGGGGCTCATCGGCAGGGGGCAGGGCCATCACGAGAGAGTGCAGGGGCCATCACGGGAGCGCTCTGGGGGCCATCACGGGAGAACTCAGGGACCATCAGGGGAAGCGCGCAATACTCACGTGGAGCAGGAGCGGCGATCGGGTGGCGGCAGCAGCAGCATTGGCGTGGTACTTCAAGTACCAGCCAGTGCACGCCGCAGACATGCTGGGGGAGGGCTTCCCAGATCAACACAGGCCTGGGGATGGTGGTCACCTCCAGATCACACCGCCCCACTGCACGCTGATTGGAGCGATTGCGCATCATAGGACGATCACTCAAGTCACTGCTGCAGGGGCTGTGGGGCGCCATGTTTGAGCTCCAGCTATGATGTGCTGCAGCTGCTGCGGCACCTCATAGCAGGATCTCACAGTATCACACTGGTTCAGTCATTGTTATAGCCAAAACCAGTGCGTACGATGTGGTTGACGGTTCAGATTTCAACAGCCAATCACAACGATCGTCGATGGGGGTGGCGATGCCACCCCCCCCGGGGTCAAACAAAGGTTTCCTGCTGTAAGAAAAACCAGGGGACATCATTTGAAAGCCGTTGCTATGGCCACGGCAATCAAATGAATTTTAGGCAGTAAAATTACGTCCCTGGTCGTTAAGTCACTTAAAAATAGGACGTAACTTTACTGCCCGCGATCATGAAGGGGTTAACCATCTTCCCTGTCCCTGCTGAAGAAAAGCAGGCCCAAACCATGATGCTGCCACCATGTTTAACAGTGGGGATGGTGTGTTCAGGGTGATGAGCTGTGTTGCTTTTACGCCAAACATATCTTTTGGCATTGTGTCCAAATAGTTCGATTTTGGTTTCATCTGACCAGAGCACCTTCTTCCACATGTTTGGTGTGTCTCCCAAGTGGCTTGTGGCAAACTTTACACGACACTTTTTATGGATATCTTTGAGAAATGGCTTTCTTCTTGCCACTCTTCCATAAAGGCCAGATTTGTGCAGTGTATGACTGATTGTTGTCCTATGGACAGACTCTCCCACCTTAGCTGTAGATCTCTGCAGTTCATCCAGAGTAATCATGGGCCTCTTGGCTGCATCTCTGATCAGTCTTCTCCTTGTTTGAGATGAAAGTTTGGATAGAGGTCCGGGTCTTGGTAGATTTGCAGTGGTATGATATTCCTTCCATTTCAATATGATCGCTTGCACAGTGCTTCCTGGGATGTTTAAAGTTGTGGAAATCTTTTTGTAACCAAATCCGGCTTTAAACTTCTCCACAACAGTATCACGGACCTGCCTGTTGTGTTCCTTGGTCTTCATGATGCTATCTGCGCTTTAAACAGAACACTGAGACTATCACAGAGTAGGTGCATTTATACGGAGACTTGATTACACACAGATGTCTTATATTTATCATCATCAGTCATTTAGGACAACATTGGATCATTCAGAGATCCTCAATGAACTTCTGGAGTGAGTTTCCTGCACTGAAGGTAAAAGAGACGAATAATATTGCATGCTCCACTTTTCAGTTATTTATTTTTTAAAAAAGTTTAAAATAAGCAATAAATTTCGTTCAACTTCACAAAACAATTGTGTCCCACTTGTTGATTCTTCACCATAACATTAAATTTTTACCTTTATGTTTGAAGCCTGAAATGTGGGAAAAGGTTGAAAAATTCAAGGGGGCCGAATACTTTTGCAAGGCATTGTAGGTATGGTGTGTGTATATACAGGGCTGCCACTAGGAAATTCAGGGCAGAGTGGCAAAGAAAAAGCCATAACTGAGACTGGCTAATAAAAGGAAAAGATTAATATGGGCAAAAGAACACAGACATTGGACAGAGGAAGATTGGAAAAAAGTGTTATGGACAGACGAATTGAAGTTTGAGGTGTTTGGATCACACAGAAGAACATTTGTGAGACACAAAAATGAAAAGATGCTGGAAGAGTGCCTGATGCCATCTGTCAAGCATGGTGGAGGTAATGTGATGGTCTGGGGTTGCTTTGGTGCTGGGAAAGTGGGAGATTTGTACAAGGTAAAAGGGATTTTTGAATAATGAAGGCTATCACTCCATTTTGCAACGCCATGCCATACCCTGTAGACAGCGCTTGATTGGAGCCAATTTCATCCTACAACAGGACAATGACCCAAAGCGCACCTCCAAATTATACATGAACTATTTAGGGAAGAAGCAGGCAGCTGGTATTCTATCTGTAATGGAGTGGTCAGCCCAGTCACCAGATCTCAACCTTATTGAGCTGTTGTGGGAGCAGCTTGACCGTATGGTACGCAAAAAGTGCCCATCAAGCCAATCCAACTTGTGGGGGGTCTTCTGGAAGCATGGGATGAAATATCTACAGATTACCTCCACAAATTAACAGCTAGAATGCCAAAGGTCTGCAAAGCTGTAACTGATGGAAAGGGAGTATTCTGTGACAAAAGCAAAGTTTGAAGGAGAAAATTATTATTTCATGTAAAAATCATCATTTCTAACTTCGTCAATGTCTGGATTTTTCACGGAAAAGTCAAAATTGTCTGGGTGACCCCAAACTTTTGAACTGTAGTGTGTGTGTGTGTATCTATTTATCTATATCTTATACACACCACACACAGTTGTGGCTAATTATGTTAGCACCTTTTGAAGTTGTTCCAGGAAATGAAGTTTTTCCCTCAGAAAATTAATAATACACCCCCTACACTGCTCCTCTGCATAATATATCCTCTACACAATACACTCTCTACACCGCTCCTCTCCATATTATCTCTCCCACACTATGTCTAATATCCCCCACACACACTGCCTCTCTGTATATCTCTCCCACACACACGGCCTCGCTGTATAATATACCACACACTGCTCTGTGTAATATACCACACAAATTGCCCCTCTGTATAATATCCCACACACACACACACACTGCCCTTCTGTATAATATCACACACACACTGCCCCTCTGTATAATATCACACACACACTGCCCTCTGTATAATATACCACACACACAATGCCCCTCTGTACAGTCATATGAAAAAGTTTGGGCACCCCTATTAATGTTAACCTTTTTTCTGTATAACAATTTTGGTTTTTGCAACAGCTATTTCAGTTTCATATATCTAATAACTGATGGACTGAGTAATATTTCTGGATTGAAATGAGGTTTATTGTACTAACAGAAAATGTGCAATCCGCATTTAAACAAAATTTGACCGGTGCAAAAGTATGGGCACCTCAACATAAAAGTAACATTAATATTTTGTAGATCCTCCTTTTGCAAAAATAACAGCTTCTAGTCGCTTCCTGTAGCTTTTAATGAGTTCCTGAATCCTGGATGAAGGTATATTTGACCATTCCTGTTTACAAAACAATTCCAGTTAAGTTTGATGGTCGCAGAGCATGGACAGCACGCTTCAAATCATCCCGCAGATTTTCAATGATATTCAGGTCTGGGGACTGGGATGGCCATTCCAGAACATTGTAATTGTTCCTCTTGCATGAATGCCTGAGAATATTTGGAGCAGTGTTTTGGATCATTGTCTTGCTGAAATATCCATCCCCTGCGTAACTTCAACTTCGTCACTGATTCTTGCACATTATTGTAAATAATCTGCTGATACTAAGTTGAATCCATGCGACCCTCAACTTTAACAAAATTCCCGGTGCCGGCATTGGCCACACAGCCCCAAAGCATGATGGAACCTCCACCAAATTTTACTGTGGGTAGCAAGTGCTTTTCTTGGAATGCCGTGTTTTTTTTGCCTCCATGCATAACGCCTTTTTGTATGACCAAACAACTCAATCTTTGTTTCATCAGACCACAGGACCTTCTTCCAAAATGTAACTGGCTTGTCCAAATGTGGTTTTGCATACCTCAGGCGACTGTTTGTGGCGTGCTTGCAGAAACGGCTTCTTTCGCATCACTCTCCCATACAGCTTCTCCTTGTGCAACATGCGCTGTATTGTTGACCGATGCACATTGACACCATCTGCAGCAAGATGAAGCTGCAGGTTTTTGGAGGTGGTCTGTGGATTGTCCTTGACTGTTTTCACCATTCTTCTGCTCTGCTTTTCTGATATTTTTCTTGGCCTGCCACTTCTGGGCTTAACAAGAACTGTACCTGTGTTCTTCCATTTCCTTACCATGTTCCTCACAGTGGAAACTGACAGTTTAAATCTCTGAGACAACTTTTTGTATCCTTCCCCTGAACAACTATGTTGAATAATCTTTGTTTTCAGATCATTTGAGAGTTGTTTTGAGGAGCCCATGATGCCACTCTTCATAGGAGATTCAAATAGGAGAACAACTTGCAAGTGGCTACCTTAAATACCTTTTCTCATGATTGGATACACCTGCCTATGAAGTTCAAAGCTCAATGAGGTTACAAAACCAATTTAGTGCTTTAGTAAGTCAGTAAAAAGTAGTTAGGAGTGTTCAAATCAAGAAATTGATAAGGGTGGCCATACTTTTGCACCGGTCAAATTGTTTAAATGCGGATTGCACATTTTCTGTTAGTACAATAAACCTCATTTCAATCCAGAAATACTACTCAGTCCATCAGTTATTAGATATATGAAACTGAAATAGCTTTTGCAAAAACCCAAATTGTTATAAAAAAAAAGGTTAACATTAATAGGGGTGCCCAAACTTTTTCATATGACTGTATAATATCCCACACACACACTGCCCCTCTGTATAATATACCACACACACACACACACACACTGCCCCTCTGTATAATATCCCACACACACTGCCCCTCTGTATATCCCCCACACACTGCCCCTCTCTATACTATCCCGCCACACAAGCTGTCCCTCTTTATAATATCCTCCCACACACTGCTCCTCTGTATATCACTCCAAACATACTATCCCTCTATATAGCATCCCCATACACCCTGCCCCTCTGTATAATATCCCCCCATACACACACTGCCTCTCTGTATAATATTCCCACACACAATGCTCCTTGCAACACTAAGAAAAAAGCATTGGGCACCACAGTGTAATAAATATAAATAAAGGGAGGAATGTTAACAAAAACTATGCAAAAACTGAATTGTAACATAGAGGAAAAAAGTTGCATAGTAAAAATGTGCACATCCAGCTATTTATACATAAACATGGCTTTTATTGATACAAAACATATAAGGCTGAAACAACAAAATGTTAATAAACATGATTGACAAGAGAAAAATAAATAAGGAAATAAAGGGATGGATATAATCTTGTCCATATCTCCAATGAAGTATCAGGGCACGTATAATAGAATGCACAATAAATATATAAACAAGGCAGTGTCCACAGACAAATAATACAAGCCCAAAACAAACAATACCTGGCTGTAGAGCCTCACCTTAATGATAATGTGGCAGAAAGTCAATAGAGGGTAGGTTTTGGACTTTTGTTTTTGTCAGCCTTAGGCTATGTGCCCACGTTGCGTTGTGTCCCTGCAGAAATTTCTGCAGCGATTTGAACAGTACATGTGCACTTCAAATCGCTGCAGAAACACTGCGTAATGAAGCCGATTTCATGCGCTCTGGACGCAGCCTCTCCCATAGACAGAGTGGGACCTGCATCCAAAGCGCATGGAATAAGTAACATGTTGCTTTTTAGAACGCAGCGATTTGGCAGCATGGAAATCGCTGTGTTCTAAAACGCAACGTGCACATAGATTATGCACAATCTTCATAGATTGTGCTGGGGACGCAGAACGCATGCAGTTACGCTGCAGTGCAATACGCAGCATAACTGCACGCAAATACGCAACGTGGGCACAGAGCCTTATATGTTTTGTATCAATAAAAGCAAAGTATAATATATACTAGCTGTACTACCCGGCTTCGCCCGGGTTAATAACTGCTGTTAACAAAACAGAATGTATTAACAAAAATGTATTCTGCACACAAAAACCACAAAGCAAATAGATAGAAATGTACGGTAATTATTAAATTGTTGCCTATATTAACCAAACAGAGCTCAGATTAATTAACTGTAGCAAAATCGAAGCTAAGCTGTGATTGGTTGCTATTGGCAGCCTGATAAATCTCCAGGCAACAGAAAGCCCTCCCCCTGACAGTATATATTAGCTCACACATACACATAATAGACAGGTCATGTGACTGACAGCTGCTGTATTTCCTATGTGGTACATTTGTTGTTCTTGTAGTTTGGCTGCTTATTAATCAGATTTTTATTTTTGAAGGATAATACCAGACTTGTGTGTGTTTTAGGGCACTTATGTGGCGAGGTTGGTGTATGTGTGATGAAATGTGTGCTGAGGGTGGTATATGTGTTCAAGTACGTGGTAGTGTGTGGCGCATTTTGTGTGTGTGTTCATATCCCCGAGTCCGGTGAGTATCCCATGTCGGAGCCCCACCTGAGCAACTGTACAGTATATACTGTTGGCGCCATCGCCTCATTTTTTTTTAAGTCCCCCTTGTTCACATCTGGCAGCTGTCAATTTGCCCCCAACACTTTTTGTTTCACTTTTTCCCCATTATGTAGATAGGGGCAAAATTGGATTGGTACATTGGAATGCGTAAGGTTAAAATTTCGCCTCACAACATAGCACCCGGCGCTCCCCGGAATAGTAACTGTCTCTCTGTTTCTCTCCCATTCTCTGTCTGTCTCCCCCTCTGTATATATCGCTCTGTCTCTCTCTCTCTTTGTCTGTCTATCTCTGTCACTTTCCCTGTCTGTCTCTTTCCCTCTCTTTCCCCATCTATCTCTTTCCCTGTCAGTCTGTCTGTCTCTTTGTGTCTGCCTCTTTCCCTGGCTGCATTGTGACACACCAACATTCCATATAAGGGCGTGGCTGCGCATTCTTCTGAAGTTCTGGCTGCACTGTGGCTCCCAGCTCCATTCGCTTTAATGGAGGCAGGTTTTTTGGCGAATAACTGTAAAGCGCAGGGTTAAAATTTCCCCTCGAAACATAGCCTATGGCACTCTCGGGGTCCAGAAGTGTGAGTGTGCAAAATTTGTGGCTGTAGCTGCGACGGTGCGGATGCCAATCCCGGACATACACACATACATACACAGATTCAGCTTTATATATTAGAGATATATATATATATATATATATATATATATAAATATATATATATATTTATAGTACAGACCAAATGTTTGGACACACCTTCTCATTCTGAGAGTTTTCTTTATTTTCATGACTCTGAAAATTGTAGATTCACATTGAAGGCATCAAAACTATGAATTAACACATGTGGAATGAAATACTTAACAAAAAAATTGTGAAACAACTGAAAATAGGTCTTATATTCTATGTTCTTCAAAGTAGACACCTTTTGCTTTGATTACTGCTTTGCACACTCTTGGCATTCTCTTGATGAGCTTCAAGAGGTAGTCACCAGAAATGGTTTTCACTTCAAAGGTGTGCCCTATCAGGTTTAATAAGTGGGGTTGTTGCCTTATAAATGGGGTTGTGTTGTGCAGAAGTCTGGTGGATACACAGCTGATAGTCCTACTGAATAGACTGTTAGAATTTTTATTATGGCAAGAAAAAAACAGCTAAGTAAAGAAAAACAAGTGGCCATCATTACTTTAAGAAACGAAGGTCAGTCAGTCCGAAAAATCGGGAAAACTTTGAAAGTGTCCCCAAGTGCAGTGGCAAAAACCAAACGCTACAATGAAACTGGCTCACATGAGAACCGCCCCAGGAAAGTAAGACCAAGAGTCACCTCTGCTGCGGAGGATAAGTTTATCCAAGTACCAGCCTCAGAAATTGCAGGTTAACAGCAGCTAAGATTAGAGACCAGGTAAATGCCACACAGAGTTCTAGCAGCAGACATATCTCTAGAGCAACTGTTCAGAGGAGACTTTGTGTAGTAGGCCTTCATGGTAAAATAGCTGCTAGGAAACCACTGCTAAGGACAGGCAACAAGAAGAAGATACTTGTTTGGGCTAAAGAACACAAGAAATGGACATTAGACCAGTGGAAATCCGTGCTTTGGTCTGATGAGTACAAATTTGAGATCTTTGGATCCAACCACCGTGTCTTTGTGCGATGCAGAAATCATACATGCCTGGTTCCCACCGTGAAACATGGAAGAGGTGGTGTGATGGTGTGGGGGTGCTTTGCTGGTGACACTATTGGGGATTTATTCAAAATTGAAGGCATACTGAACCAGCATGGCCACCACAGCATCTTGCAGCGGCATGCTATTCCATCCGGTTTGTGTTTAGTTGGACCATCATTTAAATTTCAACAGGACAATGACCCCAAACACCTCCAGGCTGTGTAAGGGCTATTTGACTAAGAAGGAGAGTGATGTGATGCTACGCCAGATGACCAGGCCTCCACAGTCACCAGACCTGAACCCTATTGAGATGGTTTGGGGCGAGCTGGACCGCAGAGTGAAGGGAAAAGGGCCAACAAGTGCTAAGCATCTCTGGGAACTCCTTCAAGACTGTTGGAAGGCCATTTCCGGTGACTACCTCTTGAAGCTCATCAAGAGAATGCTGAGAGTGTGCAAAGCAGTAAGCAAAGCAAAAGGTGGCTACTTTGAAGAACCTACAATATAAGACATATTTTCAGTTGTTTCACACTTGTTTGTTAAGTATATTTCACATGTGTTAATTCATAGCTTTGATGCCTTCAATGTGAATCTACAATTTTCAGAATCATGAAAATAAAGAACACTTTTTGAATGAGAAAAGTGTGTCCAAACTTTTGGTCCGTACTGTGTGGATGTATATATATATATATATATATATATATATATATATATATATATATATATATATAAATAATATATATAATTTGTCCCTTTCCTGGTATGTATCCTCCTGGTATACATGTCCCTTTCCTATGCCTTTCTTGGTATATATGTTCCCATCCTTCTTTATTTGTCCTTTTTCTGGTATATATGTCCCTTTCTGGGCCACTCCTTGTATATATGTCTCCATCCTGGTTTATTTGTCCCCATCTTGGTATTTATGTTCTATCCTGGGGGTCTCCAGGTATATATATCCCTCTCCTGGGCACATTCTGGTATATATGGTTTCCTGTCCACCTTCCGGGTATATATATCATCCTCCTCCTACTATATATGTCCCCTTTCTGGGCCCCTCCTGGCATTTTTGTCTGCCACAGAAAGAAAAAGAAACAAAACATTTTACTCACCCTCCCTGGCTCCTACGTCGAACAGCGTCCTCTCTAAGCCACGATGCATTTCAGCTGGATGTGCGCCCACCGACGCACATCCAGCTGAAGCAAGTCAGGGGCTGGGGTCGGTGGGCCTTCACTGATCATCTCGCTCCTGTCTTCAGCTCACCGAGTGCTTACCTGTCCCCGCTGGCTACTATATCCTCACTACCTCAGCGACTCTGCATTGCCTGCAGCAGTGTGATGAGGTCACAGAGTGATGACCTCATGATGTTGCTACTCGCTGGGCCGCGGGATGACGTGCCGGCGCCCTGCTTTGCTCCCCTGAAAAGGATTGAGAAATGGACCCAGCACTGAAATTCATATTTAAAAAACAAAAACCTTTATAGGACATCTTAAAATCTTCAAAGGGATCCATAAGGTAAGAGGACAAACATTTTTATACCTTTTTGCTCCACTGACCCCACCTGCCTCCAGCACATGGCTTATTTGCAGCGCTGCTTCTTCGCATGCAAATTAGCTAGTGTACTGGCCGAAGCCTCCCCAGTCTGAGAAAGCCAGCCCCCAGTTGTTGGGCTTTATCTGTGCGGGGTATCATAATATGGGGGCCCCTACGCCAAATGGTTTTATTTACTTTTATACCATGATAGACGCATATAGGGCCTGTGATGGGAAGCGTCGGACACGTTACCACTCAGGGGGAGGGCGCGTCTGACTGCAATCAATCACAGGCACTGGTGGGCAGGGAAAGCAGTGCATATAGATGAGCAATAATGTGTGGCACAGGAAGTGAATGGGCGGCCTGGGAGCAGTGTACAGCTGTGCCTGAGCCTCAGTAAGTATAGTGCCCTTGTTTCCATCCCCCTATCCCTTCTACCATCAGTTTTAGATCTGGAACCGAATTTTGAAAAACTATCACTGGGATCAGGCGGTCCCAGTTATCTGCGAGTCCACTCACTACTATCGATTAGGCCAAGTTCACACAGGGCATCTTTTGCTGCATTTTTTATGTGTTTTTGAGATCACAAACCTGCAGATTTTGATTTTGCTGTCCACACTGGACATCTTTTGTTGGCTGCATCTTGGCTGCGTTTTTGAAGATGCTCCCAAGATGCAGCATGTGAATTCTTTTTGCATTTTTGCAGCGTTTTTGAGACCTTCCAGTCAATTGATTTGATTTAAAAATGCATTAGGTAAAACGCAGTAAAAGCGCGTCTAATATGCATTGCGTTTTTGAACATCTATCTGTCTATGTTTAGTGGTGCTGACAGGAGCAGTGGACATGTGTTCCACTGTTTCCACTTTCCAACATATCTGTTGTATGTCATCCCTCTGCATTTGAGTATTGTATGTGTTGCGTCATTTCACCTCTTTCACCCCTGTGCACTGTATCTTCCTTGTTGTGTGCTGTATATTGCTATCTGGTGTAGTGTTTCTTGAGCTGTGTTCACTATGTGGTGTGTGGGCGGAGACCGAACTGCCCAATTAGTGACTTCTATTGGGGATTCAGGTCAAGTTCTGGTCCTAAACCAAACTTAATTTAAAATTTTGTCTGACCCCGAACTTCCATGGGTTCGCTCTTCTCTCATCAGCAGGAGATTATCACTACAGGACAACTAGTCTTGTGCCTCCTAGTCCAACCAACGCCTCAGCAATGATTAGCAGTTCTCTGTCAATATACAATGTACACAGAATGTGTGGCGTGGGTCGGTTAAGGTACCTTCACACATAACGACTTACCTGCGATCCCAAAAACGATGCGACCTGATAGGGATCGCAGGTAAGTCGCTGGGAGGTCGCATGTGAGATGTCACACAGTGAGATCTTACCAGCGATGCAGAACAATACAGATCGCAGTAGCGACCTGTATAACGATCTCAGCAGTCACTGTGATCCTGTTACACAGCGTCAAACACAGCGATGTGTCCTGCCCAGCAGGACATCGCCTTTGAAGAAAATGGCCTGGACCATTCTGCAACGACTAGAGATCTCACAGCAGGGGCCTGATCGCTGGTAGGTGTCACACATAACGAGATCGCTAACGGGATCGCAACTGCGTCACCAAAACGGTGACTCAGCTGCGATCTCGCTAGCGATCTCGTTATGTGTGACAGTACCTTTATACAAAGCTCAACAACTGAGCTCTTGTAGATTTGCAGATGAGTAAACTGTTCCTATCATAACTGCTGTACCCAGTATATTAAGTGATACATTGCTGGAATCAGGGTGTCTGTCCCTACCTTATGCTGCTGTCAGATTGCATGCAAAACATGGTGACATATTTCCTTTAACTCTTATAATCATTAAACCAAACCATTGCAGAAGTGTAAGAACTGTATAGAATCATGACAAACCACAGAGCAGAAAATTATTAAATGTTATATCATCCATGTTAAAGTGCATAATTGATACAGCAAATTGTTAGATTATAAATGGAGTAATGCTAATATATAAGCAAAACATAATAAACAGGACCTATATATACACATTCGTTACAAGGTTTGTATATCCCTTATTACATAACATCTTATAATACAATGAGGTTTGTGTAAAATATAAATCCATCTTTATTGAGCATTTGCATTCCCAAACAGACCTGAGAAGTCTAAGTAGCCAACAAAACACAATGGTACATAAATACAATGCATGTTACATACATATCAAATGAATGTTTAAATAAATTCTGTATTACAGGTTTAATGGAAACTTATTTATGAATAATGAAGAAAATACTATTATTAAACTTAAGAGAATACTATTACTATGTAGAGTAGGAGATCTGTGCCCAACCCCAAGAAAAACAAACATACTAACCGTTGGGCAATGCCAATGAAAATTCAAGATTGTTAATCAAGCTATATGGATAATCCCCAATGGCACACAAAAGAGGACGACAATATAGGATATATGCATGAAATAGTGGCTTCACCTCTAAAAGATATTTCACAAAGAGTCTATTATGAATACTTGGCTACAATATTAAAAAACAAACAAAAAAACACCTGAGGTCTATGACACAATCTCAGATAAATGAACTACCCACAATGAGCTGCAATAAAGCCTGTACGCCCTCCAAGAGCATATAAAAAAAAAATAGAGAACCAGAATGAGTCACATGAGGTTGAAGACACGTCACAGAAATAAGGTTGGGGCTACTTCATAAATACAACATCAACACAAAAAAAAAAAAAAAAAAAAAAAAGATTTTACACACACATTTTCCACTTGGAGGCATATTATGATTTGCTTACTCATGTCTTTTTATTTTTCTTTGGATTGATGTTACATATTTACAGCGTTTGAAAAAAGACCTAGATTCATGAAGTTCAACCTTCTTCCAGTAATGATACATTTTGTCACCAAATTATCTCTAACCCACAATGTTGTGTGTACTGAGGAAATCATCCAGCCTTTTAAAAAAAAGCTGTTGTATTGCATGCCATTACTACCTCTTGTGGTAGGGCATTCCACAGTCTGACTGCTCTAACTGTAAAGAACCCTTTCCTATTTATCTTCCACAATCGCCTTTCTTCCACCGGCAGTGACTGCCCGTGATCCTTACTATTGTCTTTGGAAGGAATAAGTCATGTTCCAGTCCTTTGACCACACACGTATTTATGCATATAAATTAGATCTCCTCTGAGACATCTTTTGCTAAGCTAAACAAGCTCAACATTTCCAACCTCTCATTATAGGGGAGGCCTTCCATTCCTTGTAGTAGTCTAGTTACCCGCCTTTGAAATGACTCTAACTTCTGAATATTCTTTTTAAAATGTGGAACCCAAAACTTGATCCCATATTCCAGATGTGGCCTTACAAGTGATTAATAGTGGGATAACAATACGCTGAGATCACAAGATCTAATCTCTCTTTTTATACACCCTAAAATCTTGTTTGCTTTAGCAGCTGCTGCTTGACATTGAGTACTGCTTACAGCTTATTTGTAAACATAATCCTCAAGTCTCTCTCTTGTTCTGTAGTCCCAAGTTTACTTCCATTTAATGTATATGTAACAATAGGATTACTCCATCCTAGGTCCATTACTTTACATTTATCAATATTAAATCTCATTTGCCAAGTATCTGCCCATTCAGACATCTTTTCTGGATCGTTAGGTAACATTCTACAATCAAGGTCAATTTTTAATATCCTACATAGTTTGGTGTCAAAGCAAAGACTGACGCTTTATTCTGAATCCCATCCACAAAGCCATTAATAGAGATAAAAAAAAGTCCTAGCACAGATCCTTACGGTATCCCACTGCTGACTATAGCTCAATTAGAGACTGTACGTTTTATGACTTTGCTGTATTTAACAAGTAGCCCTGATCTGATTATTTGTACATGACATGTCCGCAAACAAATGTAGTTTTTCTATGCATACATTAGGAAAGGCTTTATTACAGCACAATGTGAGTAGCTCTTTTTCTGAGATTGTGAATAGGCGCTAAAGGCAAGTGGATTTTTTGTGATAAATCTTAGAGGTGCAGTCATCATCTCATGCATATATCCTTTTTATTTTTATTTGCAACCTCAAAAATTAATGAATAAGTACAACACTGCACCAATTATAAGAAAATAAGGGTGGCTTTAATAAACTGCTCTAGTAAAATTTGCCAAGAATATTCTCTTATCAGTTTGGTAATGCTATACTGTTGAAGATTACTGGGTAGTTAGTGTAATGAAAAACTTTACCACTAACAATTGGTGCTTGGGAACAATAGAGCACAGCATGGTGCAGCCAAAGCAACATAATATACTGTAAAGCAAAAGAATGAATTTAGCAGAGAGGGGCTTCTAATTCTGCTAGATGCTCCTGTCCTTTAATCAGGCTTTTTTTTAGAGTAAAACTTTACAGAAAGTGCTACATTTGCTTTTGGATATGGATTTTTTTGTGCGTGTATATTATATATATATATACATACACAAATCAATACAAAAAATTACAAATACTCATTATTTCACATAGATTCTTAGTCAAAGCATGGCATTCGCTGCAGAGCCGTATTCAAACTTCTATTGATTCTACTCATTAAAAAACCCTGCTTAACTTCACTCCCGAGATGCAAAAGGTCTATGCTGCACTACAGTCTAGAAATTTTTTTTTTTGTTGTTTTTTTTACCATTCTACTATACAATGTATTTAAATAAATCAAAAGAGGGCCACTTAATAATTAAAATGGCAACAACTCTACCAATGAATGAAACCAAGAAGAAAGAGTCTTTCAGTTTGCCAGATAGCAAATATACCCACACAAGCCATATTATGAAAATATAATTATTTTATTATAAATGCTGTAGGGGAATCAATTATAGGCATACATAGATAAATATAGGACCAAGGGAAATGGTGCTGGAGGGGAAAACCCCACGTGTCCCAAGCATACATTCAGGAGAACAAGTCTCTACTGAGTAACGGCAGACATACCATAGTAACACCAGGTAGACAGAGCTCAAAAAGAGTAAAAAGAGTAAAAGCGGCAAAAGAAGCCAAGACAAGTAATAGCCAAAGGCAGAGCCACCTACCAGGAGAATATGATGCCGAGGGCCAGGATAGCACGTGGGGACCAACGTCCCAACACGTGTTTCGCTCCGTGTGCTTCGTCGGGGGACGACTAAAAATAGTGCAGGAGTAAATCTTATATAGGGGGTCCAACCCCAATAAACAAACGCCCCCTCGTTAGGTAAATCGTAAGAACCGGGGTGTAGCGAGACGCGCCGCACTGGATCCTCAGCAGCGGAAGCCGGAGGGAAGAAAACTTCCTGTGACGTCACAGCACTTCCGGAATTCCGCTGCTAAGGACGCCAGCCGCGGCCGCGTCAGGAGGTAGAGACTTCCCTCTGATACGTCATCGGGTAAGTCCTGATGGAAGGCGCCGACCCGTCCATTAGTGAACAGGGCAACACTGCCCACAGTTGTAAAAAGGACGGGAAATCAGTTATAGGAGCGTTCCACAGAAAAGTCGCAAAATACCCCGGTAGGAATGAATATTAAATATTGAAGGGACATAAGGGAAGCAGAAGATGCGTTAGAGAGACAGGGAGGAGAATGAAAACGGCCACTCTCACATATTCACCACCACATATACAGCAATAAAACATAATGTATGTGATAATGCGCATACATGCATAAGTAATGAGAATACATATACAAAGATCAGACATCACATGAACACATGTATACATTGAAATATATCCATTACATAATTATGGTAAAACATGTGTGTATTTAGATTGATCCGACGTCAAAACAACTCCGTGTCTCAAGTAGATTGATAGACATCTTCCACAGTAGGTGTCCCAAAGCTGTAGGGGCTTAAGACATAATAGGGGTAGGACCCAGACTAAAGAGAACAAAAAACACTTAAAATTGAGAAACAGAACCGCACAAATGGACCAGTCATCCTATTAATACAAAAGTCTAAAACTCATGAAAATAACTGCCAAGGGGCAGCAATTACCATTAAGGGCCAACATAATGGGGTCCAAGACTCCGGACCACAAAAGGGCCGGAAATTATAATGGCAATTACTGTCCCAACCAGCCAACGGACTATAAAAAAGGAACAAAGGTGAGACGTTCATTAAGTCCTCGTGGGGACATAGTACCGAGGGTGAAAATCCATCGGCACTCCACCTGTGCAAGACGTTTTTTCACATCTCCACCACGGAAACCAAGATGCACCCGGTCGATCCCACGAACCTTCAGGGAGGTTGGATCACAGTTGTGAATCTCCCTGAAGTGACGGGGGATCGTCTTGAGAGTCTCCGGGTTGATAGCCTCTTTGGCGGCCAAAATATCACGTACATGTTCTCTCGTACGGATACGAAGTTCCCGAGAGGTTAATCCGATGTATATTTTGTCGCAACCACATGTGGCGTAATAGGAGGGAATTATCCCTAAGAAAATTTATGAGGGCCTCCTAGTAAAAACTCCAGTGGTTCCAACGTTTTACCTCCTCCCCAAGATCCATAAAAACCCGAAAGTGCCTCCTGGACGTCCTATTGTCTCTGGCATGGGGGGGCTTTGTGATGTTACTTGCAAATTCATTGAACACTACTTGCACCCACTTGTGGAGACATTGCCCTCCCATGTCAGGGACACTTCAGACGTTCTTAGGAGACTAGAGGGTTTGACCTTGGAGGAGGGGGTATCACTGGTGACCATGGATGTTGAGGCCCTCTACTCCAGTATTGATCACCGCGATGGACTTGTGGCCGCCCAGTTCTTTTTGGATTCCAGTAATTTGGATCGATCTCTGTCCGGTCTGATTATGGAGTTGTTGGAGTTTGTGTTGACGCACAATTTCTTCAATTTCCGGGACCGGTTCTTCCTCCAGCGGCGCGGCACTGCGATGGGTGCGGCTTGCGCGCCGTCCTACGCAAACCTCTTTCTCGGGTATTGGGAGAGGGAGGTTTTCGGGGGCGGCGTGCCGGCGAGCTCCCATGCGCAGTGCTGGCTCCGCTATACAGACGACATTCTTGTCGTCTGGGGAGGAACCGGCCTTGAACTGGAGGATTTTGTGCGTCGACTCAACTCCAATGACCGGAACATCTTTTTGACCCATCAGATCGGACAGAGATCCATTGACTTTTTAGACATCAGGATATCTATAGAGCTGGGCGGAGCAGTGTCTACTACCATCTTCCGTAAGTCCACCGCGGTTAATTCCCTCCTCCATGCCACTTCGGGACACCCTAGGTCAACGGTGGATGCCATTCCTACTGGCCAATTCCTGCGGTTGCGTAGATTATGCTCCTCGGGTAATGCCTTTGAGACTGAATCTAGTGATATGAGGGAGAGATTTATAAGCAGGGGATACAGCAATAGATCCATCAAACGTGGTTACCAACGGGCTAAGTCCTCTAATCGTGATCAATTACTGTCCGGAAGAGCTTCAACGGTGAAGCCAACTGGTTATGTGGCCAGGTTCATCTCCACCTACTGCCGACAGTGGGAGCAAATAAGGGGGGTGCTCAATAAACATTGGGCTATTCTTCAAACGGAGCCCTCCCTTGAGGGATATTTGCCTGACCGCCCTATGATGACAGCGAGAAGAGGTAGGAGTCTTAAAGATATGTTGGTACACAGCCACTATGTGGCCAAGACTCCCCCTCTTTTCGGCTGTGGTCCACAACGAGTTGGCTGTTACCCATGTGGCAGTTGTCGAGGTTGTAAGAACATCATTAGGGCCACTACTTTTTGTTCTGCTGACGGCCTGAGAGAGTATTCGATCCGAGTCTATATTTCTTGCAACACATCTGGCGTAATATATTACGCCACATGTGGTTGCGACAAAATATACATCGGATTAACCTCTCGGGAACTTCGTATCCGTACGAGAGAACATGTACGTGATATTTTGGCCGCCAAAGAGGCTATCAACCCGGAGACTCTCAAGACGATCCCCCGTCACTTCAGGGAGATTCACAACTGTGATCCAACCTCCCTGAAGGTTCGTGGGATCGACCAGGTGCATCTTGGTATCCGTGGTGGAGATGTGAAAAAACGTCTTGCACAGGTGGAGTGCCGATGGATTTTCACCCTCGGTACTATGTCCCCACGAGGACTTAATGAACGTCTCACCTTTGTTCCTTTTTTATAGTCCGTTGGCTGGTTGGGACAGTAATTGCCATTATAATTTCCGGCCCTTTTGCGGTCCGGAGTCTTGGACCCCATTATGTTGGCCCTTAATGGTAATTGCTGCCCCTTGGCAGTTATTTTCATGAGTTTTAGACTTTTGTATTAATAGGATGACTGGTCCTTTTGTGCGGTTCTGTTTCTCAATTTTAACAGTGTTTTTTGTTCTCTTTAGTCTGGGTCCTACCCCTATTATGTCTTAAGCCCCTACAGCTTTGGGACACCTACTGTGGAAGATGTCTATCAATCTACTTGAGACACGGAGTTGTTTTGACGTCGGATCAATCTAAATACACACATGTTTTACCATAATTATGTAATGGATATATTTCAATGTATACATGTGTTCATGTGATGTCTGATCTTTGTATATGTATTCTCATTACTTATGCATGTATGCGCATTATCACATACATTATGTTTTATTGCTGTATATGTGGTGGTGAATATGTGAGAGTGGCCGTTTTCATTCTCCTCCCTGTCTCTCTAACGCATCTTCTGCTTCCCTTATGTCCCTTCAATATTTAATATTCATTCCTACTGGGGTATTTTGCGACTTTTCTGTGGAACGCTCCTATAACTGATTTCCCGTCCTTTTTACAACTGTGGGCAGTGTTGCCCTGTTCACTAATGGACGGGTCGGCGCCTTCCATCAGGACTTACCCGATGACGTATCAGAGGGAAGTCTCTACCTCCTGACGCGGCCGCGGCTGGCGTCCTTAGCAGCGGAATTCCGGAAGTGCTGTGACGTCACAGGAAGTTTTCTTCCCTCCGGCTTCCGCTGCTGAGGATCCAGTGCGGCGCGTCTCGCTACACCCCGGTTCTTACGATTTACCTAACGAGGGGGCGTTTGTTTATTGGGGTTGGACCCCCTATATAAGATTTACTCCTGCACTATTTTTAGTCGTCCCCCGACGAAGCACACGGAGCGAAACACGTGTTGGGACGTTGGTCCCCACGTGCTATCCTGGCCCTCGGCGTCATATTCTCCTGGTAGGTGGCTCTGCCTTTGGCTATTACTTGTCTTGGCTTCTTTTGCCGCTTTTACGCTTTTTACTCTTTTTGAGCTCTGTCTACCTGGTGTTACTATGGTATGTCTGCCGTTACTCAGTAGAGACTTGTTCTCCTGAATGTATGCTTGGGACACGTGGGGTTTTCCCCTCCAGCACCATTTCCCTTGGTCCTATATTTATCTATGTATGCCTATAATTGATTCCCCTACAGCATTTATAATAAAATAATTATATTTTCATAATATGGCTTGTGTGGGTATATTTGCTATACAATGTATTTATCACAATTCAAATCACTTGAGTAAAGTATGTGCAAGCATCAAGCCATAGAAAATGGTAAGAAATTAGAAAGGGAAAATCCAACTGAAATTTATTTCTGGAATTATTCATTGGAAAACCAGAGCTGTACCAAATAGGGAAAAGTGGGAAGCCCTGCTGTTACAGGGTACTATAGGGAATGTATTTACTGTGAGGAGGTAGAGATGCTACTGTAATTAAATTTGAGACACATGAGGATGGGTTTGTGCTATAACTACAGAGATGAGAGAAAGCAAACATGTTACTGGCGAAGAGACCTATTGTGAATATTGGGGGAATGCAGAATCTGCTGTGGCTTCACCTGGAAGTGGGAGGCTTATTGAGGAAACTACTGAGGTCTGAGACTACTGGAAAAAATTGGCATTTGAGAGTTAATTAATATTTTTGCATTTTTATTTTTCCATCAATTTAGCTGTGTGAAGGCTTGTTTTCTTTTGTGGTGAGCTGATTGTTTTATGGATACCAATTTAGGGTAGACATGATGTTCTCATTGCATTTTTTTTTTTTAGAAAGGAGTAGTGACTGAAAGATAGCAATTCTGCTATTTTGACATCAGAAAGATGGTGGTATCGGATTATTAAATTGGGTGAACAGATAGGGTCATCTGCTACCAAGGAATCAATAACAAATATAGTTACCGTAGTTCCATAAATATATAGACAGTGACAAGTTTTAGGTTTTTACCAAAACATAATCAAGATACAGATATATAATAGTTATGGCCTTAACGTACAGACTCCCAACTTTAATTTAAAGGGAACCTGTTAGGTCTTCTATTCCCTCCAAACCATTGATAAATCTTGCTTTCCCTATGCTAATTAGGCCAGTGACTAGTCACAGGGGCGTTAGTTCCCCTGACTACTCAGCCCTTTTTCCATGTTATCACGCCCCTGTAGGTGTGATATCATGATTTCCAGGAATTGGAGTCACCCCCAGCTCCTAGAAATCTCTCACATACGCGCAGCTCATTTCAATCGCGTTAGTGTGCCTTTGAAGTCAGTTGTACACTTTTTAGCTTCATTAAGCGCATAGCACATGACCGGACGTTCAGAAGACGTTTACGTTAGTAGTCTTCTGAACTTCCAGTCATGCGCAGTGGGCCTAATGAAGATGGGAGCGTCCATCCAGCTTTTGAGGCCCACGGATGTGGCCTATATGAGATGTGCACATGTACAAGATTTCCAGAAGCTGGTGGTGCTTTCCAGCTTCTGTAAACCATGTTACCACGCCCACAAGGAAATTAACGCCCTTAGTCACAGGCCTAATTAGCATAAGGAAAGCAAGGTTTCTAACTGTTTTTGTTTAAACATTCAAATTAGTGAATAGAGTTGGCTAGGCAGGAAATTTGGGCATACAGCCATGAATGCTGCTGGGTTGGAGGGCATAAGGGACCGATTCCTTTAAGGGTAATCACATCCTAACTGGAGTAAGAGTTCTAAGAATTACAGCTCAATATATAGCTGCCTCTTTTTCACGGACCCAAATGTAATTGGACAATTATCTCAAAAGCTATTTAATGGGCTACATGGGCTATTACCATGTTCATCCATCATCAATTAAGATGGTAAAAGGTCTGAAGCAGATTCCAGGTGTGGTATTTGCAAGAAATGCAAGCTATGGTTGTGAACTCACAATATGCGGCCCAGGGAGCTCTCAATGGAAGAGAAATAGAAATCCGTCAGAGAGATCAGAGAGATAGAAGAGATGTTAGAAGTGTCAACATGGTGAGCTTGAGAATTCAAAAAGGCCTGGATGTCCATGGAAGACAACAGTGGTGGATGATCACAGAATCCTTTCCATTGTGAAGAAAAACTCTTCCACCCAAGTGAAGATCATTCTCCAGGAAGTAGGTGTTTCAGCACCTAAGTCAATGATAAAGTGAAGATTTCATGAAAAATAAAAGGCGGCAGATTAGACATTGTAAAAGAAAAAAAAATCTAAAGCCAGCCCCATTTTGGAAAAGTATTATTTGGACAGATGAAGTTAAGATTACCTGTACCAAATTTATCATAATCCAAGCACACCACATCCTCTGTAAAACAAGGAGGCAGTATGATGGCATTGGCAAGCATGGCTTCCAATGGCACTGGGTCACTAGTGTTTATTGACGATGTGATTAAAGAGAGAAGCAGGTGGATTCATAATGAAGTGTACAGGGCTGTAATTTTTGCTCAGATTCAGCCAAATGCAACTAGGTTGATTGGATGGCACTTCACAGTGCAGATGGACATTAATGCAAAACAACAAGACATACTGAAAAAGCAACCAGAAAATTTGGTTCCTTTTTTTTTTAGTCAAAGAAGTGGAATATTCTACAATATACAAGTCGATTACCAGATCTCAGCCCCATCAAGCATGTATTTCACATGCTTAAGACAAAACAGTAAAGGCCTGGGAAAGCATTACAAAGGTGAAACTTAGCATTTGGTGAGGTCCATTGCTTCCAGGCTTCAGACAATCATTGCCTGTAAAGGATTCTCTACAAAGAATTAAAACAAATTACATTTTATTTATGATAAAGTTATGTTGTCCAATTACTTTTGAGCCTCTGAAATGAGACTTTGTAGAAAAATGTTTGCAATTCCTAAACGTTTCAAAGGATATTTTTACTAAGCCTCTTTAATTACACCTGAAAGTCTACACTTCAATTGCATTTCTGTTTTATTTGAAATAAAAATAGCGGTACGCAGAGCCAAAGTCAAAGATTTAGACACTGTCCAAATATTTCTGGCCCTAACTATTAGTTTTATTTTCTCCTGAGGGGGCTCAGATTTGGCATATTGTGGATCATAAAATCAGATTGTGGTGTGGGGCTGGGGAAGACCAAGTGGTCATGATTCAATTCAGTACCAATGTCAAAATCACAGGGAGATGTAAGGTCCTAAAATATTGTTTTAGTGAATTGAAAGAGAATCTATAGTTTGAAATCACCAATAAAGTGTTTTCAGAAATTCTAATAGTGTCACAAGTTTCACTAGAAAGATAGAAGGAGCTTAGGGGGCTAAATAAATAGCTTAGACATTGGAACAGGGGGGAAGGATTGTGGTTCATGCACAACTAGGTTGACTTCTCTGTCAGCTACGGGAGCAGTTTTGTTCTAAAGAAAACAAATAGCGCTTTACAAACTTTTCCTAGGTCCAGTACTTAGTATTCACAGCTCCTCCGAGTGTCTTTTATTGTCTACAGTCCTGATGTTGGGGCCATTGAGCTCACATGACAAGTATAGGGCACAGCACGGAGCACTGGACCTCGCAAGGGTGAGTAAAGCAAGGTTTTGTTGTTTTTTTTAAACAAATTGCGGATAATGGGTTTTCTGAAAGAATTATAAATTTTAATTAATCATGCTACAACATCTAGGGAATCTGTTCCATCAGGTTTATTAACTTACATCAAGTTAGAGACAATATAACTTTCATGTCTGGGTTTGTGTCCTTTGTTAGCCATTAAAAGGTATCAGAATGTGCAAGATAATTTTCTGCCTCTTTAGAAAGCAATATATATTTTTTTTAAACTGGATACCAAACACCTTTTCTTCTCTTTTAAAATAGATCTGGATCAGTGTAGCGATATATATGTAAGGCCTCTCCGTTTATAAGTGCATTACAGAAAACAATAAAATTCTATTCAGATTTTAACTGAAATATTGGAATTAGAAGTCAGACATTAGATAATGTGGGCAGCAAGGTAGAAGAGAAGTGTCAGCTTATTTTTATGGAGCTACATATGAACTTCTCTGCTTCAGGAATAAATATACTGTGGTATCGTGTCAGCCAGAAAAATTATGTAAATATTTTGTGCCAAAAAAAAAAAAGAAAAAAAAAAAAAGTTATCACTCCAAGAATACGCTTTGTCTTTTTGACAGGAAAGGTGTTTATATAACTTCAGTAATAATAGTAAAATTCAGTAATAATAGTAAAACTATTTTCAATATTTCTAAAGCAAACATATAGTAGGACATTCTATCTGGTTCAAAAAAAAAAAAACATATCCGCCAATAACAACAATAATGTCTGATTATTCACAAGATGAATTATACATATAACAAAAAAACCCTATAAAAATTTTCGTGAGCCAACATGGCAGGAAACCAGATATTCATCTTAAATCATATTATATTTTATTAAAATGGTTTTCCCCCCAAAAGAAAAATGTATCCTTTATCTATAGGATTGCAAATAACAGTCAAATAGGAGAGCAGTCTGCGTTAAATGGAGCGGAGGTGTGCATGCTCAATTTTTGCTCAGTTAATTGTTGATGGGACTACCGGAGACCGAGCATGTGCTCTTTGGCGTCATTCAAAAGGAAGTTCTGCAGCCCCACCTCGAGGTTCCAGAGTAACAAACTCAGTATCTCAGAGTGTGCCAGTAATTAGACCACCACCAATTAGCAAATTGTCCCTTTTCCAAAACATAGGGGATAATTTGATTTTTCAGGAATAACTCTTGGAAATATCTTGATGCAATATCTCATATTGAACTGCCAATGATGGAGATTTCACTTTCTTTCTTTACATAGTCACGTTACAATAAACTATAAAAACAAAGTGCACAGCATAAAGTGAAGGATGACTACAACAACTTGGGATGGCAATAAAACATTTACAAAAGGTGAAATAAACTCTGAACACGTTTGTACCAATACACTCTTCACTCCATTGTTATAAAATTGTTATAGAAATTGTCCTTTAAAACAGCAGACTAAGACAACTTTCCCAGCCTTAAATGTAAGAGAAAGAAACTTAAATAGTTAACTTGCAAATATTTGGTACATACATTATCCATACTTTACAACAAAGAATAATACTCTGAACCAAAATATTCTTGTTTTTTAATAAGAAAATATTGTACATATTATGTACATGTGGTATGGACCGGCTCACTCATCTTCATTTGAATTTTCTTGTGTAATACCTTCAGCCCTCTGCTCTGCTCTGTCTGTGAATGACAAAAAGAAAGGCTTAAGCACATCAACAAGTGTGTGAAGGAATTAAATAAGCAGAATATACAGAATATGAAAAGAGAGGAGAACTTCTGCGTCTTAAAAATACAGGAATTCTTATTTTTTACGAGTCCATTAAAACGTTACACACGTGGTCAGGATAAAAACATCTTCAGTATGTTTTTTTTTTTTTTCACTGAACGATTCGGAGTGTATGAAAAAAAAAAATCACAGCATGCTCAATTTTACTTTTCAAGTAAAAGATAGCATTCGCCTTATCAAGTTTAAGTCCGTGTAAAAGATCAAACTGTACTAAGATGACATCCAAGTGCGGTCTGATTTTTAAAGGCTGACAGAATGGAGAAGGTAGAGAAATTTACTTTTTCTTCCATGACTAGAATAACTAATGCCATTCTGATCAAACTTTAGTGAGAATAATCAGACCGTTTTTATCGATGTGGAGAAAACAGTCATATGAACCTACCCCATTTCAGAGTGACTAGAATTACAATGAAAGGCGAATTTAAAAGCAACTATGACCAATCAAAGTTAAAGACACAAGTTACCGTATTTTTCGGACCATAAGACGCACTTTTTTTCCCCCCAAATGTTGGGGGAAAGTTGGGGGTGTGTCTTATGGTCTGACTATAGGGCTGCGGCCGGGAATGAGGGTCATCGGGGGCACGAGCAGGCTGTAGCAGCGCCAGCTCGTGACCACGTGGGCCCGCTCATTACATATGCACGCCTATCCTCCCGCCCATTTCTCAGTGCAGAAGCCGGTGCTGACAGGTGGGCGGGAGGACGAGCGAGGACGCGCGCATAGCAAAGTGCCGGCCGCATGATCACCCCTGGCAATTACAGCCTGGAGTGATCATGTGCGGCTGTATTCACTGCCCCCCGTGCGTCGTCATCATCAGCGCGGGGTGCAGTGAATCAGTAGACTCACCCGTCCCCGTGTGTGGAGCCGTCCCCCTGCAGCACGCGATGTCTTCCTGTCTGTGCCGGTCAGCTGATCTGTGCTGATCAGCTGATCGGCACAGACAGGAAGACATCGGGATGCAGCAGGGGAACGGCTACACACACACACACACACACACACACACACACACACACAGACACACACACACACAGACACAGACACAGGTCAGTGGCGCAGAGAGGAAGATGATCGGTGCTGCAGGGAGTGAGGAAAAGGTGAGTATAAACGTTTATTTTTTCTCTGTGCTATAGGATACAGGCCATATACCAGGATGGTATATGAGCACGATGGGGGCATATAACAGAATGGGAGTATATGAGTAGGATGGATGGGGGGTATATGAACAGGATGGGGGTATATGAACAGGATGGGAGTATATGAGCAGGATGGATGGGGGAATATGAGCAGGATGGATGGGGGGTATACCAATAGGATGGGGGTATATCAATAGGATCGGGATATATGAACAGGATGGGGTATATGAACAAGATGGGAGTATATGAGCAGGATGCTGGTATATGAGCAGGATAGGGGTATATGAGCAGGATGGGGGTATATGAGCAGGATGGGGGTATATGAGCAGGATGGGGGTTTATAGCAGGATCATATACAAGGCAGGAGGATCATTACCAGGATGGGGTACCTTAGTAGAGAATTTGGGGACATTACCCCCATAACCGTGTCAGCAGCAGATCCTCGCCCCATATCAGTGTGTCATGACCACATTTTTTGCTTAAAGTTTTATTTTCCCATTTTCCTCCTCTAAAACCAGGGTGCGTCTTATAGTCCGGTGCGTCTTATAGTCCGAAAAATACGGTAATTAATCACAAAAAATCCTTGAATACTGTGAGTGTACAATCAACACTACGAACTATGCACAATATAACAGAGTAATAAATATACAATGTGTCATTACTGAATGGATATTAATAAAACAATCTACTCTAGTTACCTTTAGTTTTTTTAAAATAATAAATTGGTGAATGAGGGAGTGTGGGGGTGTCTTCATTTAAATAAATAAAAAATACATACACAGGAAAAAATAGTTTACCTGTTCACTTAATGGGTTAGTAATGGGGGTGTCTGATAGACGCCTATCCATTACTAACCCCTGGGCTTGATATTAGCTGTTATTTCACAGCTGACATCATCCCCAAAAATGTTCCCACAAAGTTCCATCGTATTCCACAATATACAAATACAGCTCCAATGACTGTTAATATCAGTAAAGTACAGCTATTCACAAGTTCTGGATAGTGACGACAATGTTTATCAGAGCCGCTGGCTCAATGCTGTGCTCAGCAAGACCAGGTGGCTCTGATGAGAGTTTTTGCCACTACCCGGCATCTGTGAATAGCTGTACTTTACTGTTAGACCGGTTTGACACTTGCGTTGTTTTGACGGGAGCGGATTCCGTCACAAATGTAGTACAGTTCATTGATTTACAGTCTAAGCGCGTCACAATGCTATTGTGTGCTTCATTCACTACCCGCATGTGTCCACATTGTGTCGCGCTTCCACTATACATAAATGAACTGTACTACATTTGTGACGGAACCCGCTCCCGTCAAAACAAAGCAAGTGTGAAACCGGCCTAACTCACAGTTGCCGGAGTTGCATTAGTGAATTGTGGACTATGACGCAACTTTGGGAGAACATTTCATAATAAATTGGTGAACCAGGGAAAGACTCGGAGTGTTTTGTTGTTTTTTTTTTTTTAAAATAAACTATTTTTGTGTGGTTTTTTTTCTTACTGGGTTAGTAATGGGGATGTCTCATAGACTTCTCTCCATTACTAACACCAGGTCTTGATGCCAGCTGACATCAACCCCAAAAAATATTATCCCGATTGCCACTGCACCAGGGCAATCGGGAAGAGCCAGGCAAAGTGTCAGAATTGGCGCATCTAATGTGATACGCTAAGTCTGGGGCGGCTGCGTTCTGTTATTTTTATAATTTGAAGGGGTCAGCCTGATAATATCAACTCCCAGCTGTCTGCTTTACCTTGGCTGGCTAGTAAAACTGGCGGGACCCCATATAATTTTTTTAAATTCATTATTTCATTAGTTTCTTGCAGCGACGTGGGAGTAAGAGAAGCATCCAGGCATATTCGCCATGCTGTTCTCATTCCATTTCAACCTTGATTTCATCCATTTCAGCAATTTCTGGAGGAGTCGTCTGGAAAAATGCTTGAGTTTGACTTCCATTATACTCGTTACTCAAATCAAGCCTGTCCGAGCTGCTTGAGTCGAGTAAGCACTCGAGCATTTTAGTGCTCGCTCCTCACTACATGTCACTGCTGAGATTTCAAGCAGAGGAGGAACGACATTCACAGAAAGGAGCCAGGCAGAGGGGCAGGCAAATTACAGACCGGAAACAGACGAATAGGCTGGGGAATCACAAACAGGTAGGAAAAGATCCAGTTTACACGCCAGCCCTTTTTCCCCAGAAATCAATTAGCTGAAAACAAATGGAGATTAATGGAGAACAACAAAGAAGATTTCTTCACCAAAGGCACCAATGTAATCAGTATTACAGCACCATTGTAGCCATATCTTTACGTTACATTAGAAAATTGTGCCGATAGGGTCTTAAGTAAATATAGGGAAGAAGCATCCCTTGCTCATCCCAAGTCAATGCTATATAAAAATAACGAAGCAAACACAAAATGTTTTGTTTATTTCGCCTGTCAAAATTATATGAAAAGTGCTAAAAAAAAAATGTCTGTAACCTAAAACTGGGACTACAAAAACTACAATCTTTGCAAACACAAATATGTAGACACAAATGTAGACAAATATATAGAAAATGTTATCATGACAAATAAGTATATTTAAAAATAAAAACAGCTTTTCTTACTTTGCAAACCAACTAAAACATAAAAGAAACAAAAATGTGATATAAATTTGGTATAGTATGTGTTCAATGTTGTGAATAAAATATGGCTAAAAGTGATTTCCAAATCATTGCATTCTTGTTTTCCTAACATCTTAAGGCCCATTTACACGCTACAATATCGCTAGCTAGCGTACCCGGCCCCGTCGTTTGTGCGTCACGGGCCAATCGCTGCCCGTGGCGCACATTATCGCTAACACCCGTCACACATACTTCCCTTCCTAGCGACGTCGCTGTGGGCGACGAACAACCTCTTTGTTAAGGGGGAGGTTCGTGCGCAGTCACAGCGACGTCACACAGCGGCCGACCAATAGAAGCGGAGGAGCGGAGACCAGCCACCTTAACGACACGCCCACCTCGTTGCCGGAGGACACAGGTAAGCTATTGTTCGTCGTTCCCGGGGTGTCACACGTAGCGATGTGTGCTGCCTCAGGAACGACGAACAACCTACGTCCACAACGACCAACAAGATTTTGAAAATGAACGACGTGTCAATGATTAGGTGAGTATTTTTGATCGTTAACACTCGCTCGGAGCTGTTACACGCAAGGATGTCGCCAACGACGCCGGATGTGCGTCATGAATGCCGTGACCCCGACGACATATCGTTAGCGATATCGTTGTGTGTAAATGGGCCTTAACACAGCGTCCAAACTGTGGCAGAAGTGAATAAATATTTATGTATGTTTTTATCACATACATACTGTACATTATAAGACCACAAAGTGATATCCTTTAATAGGAGCTACAACCTGACAACTCACTGTGCTGGAAGTTCATCTTGTTTTTGCCAAAATGGAGTTGCGCTATTTTTCAGCGTATATGGTGAGGTCAGGTGGTGGGGGAGAAGAGAAGTGGCTCTTAAGTTGAGAATGAAGCATATTTTCCCGATAAGGCATATTGTAAAGTTTCTTATATTAACTTGTACGATTGATTTATGCAAAGTTGGTTGAAATGACAATGACCATTGAATAAAGCTTACCTGTTCTAATGTGGTTTAGTGAAGCTAACATCCGTAGCATGAAAGATGCAGGCACTGTAATGGTGTTTCGAGTTTCTTCCAACATTAATTCATTGCGTGAAATAACCTAGGTTTTAAAAAACATATATATGGATATAAATAATATAGTGACAATATTGCAATGTGTTTTAGAAATTTGCTCTCATTCTCCATAAAATGATTCCTTCTCTTCTAAGACGGCGAGAGCTGTGTGTTGCTGGTTTGAGAATCTCCCTACATAAGTTTAAAACCTCATTGCCATGAGTGTTTGTATGCCAAAGCCAGGAGTGGAACTTACAGAGAAAATCTATAATTGAAAGATTGACACCTGTTCTGGGTTTTGGAGACACTCCTAGTTTTGGCAAACAAATACAGATGTGTGAATTAGGTCTAATATACCTAAAATAGGTCTAATACCTAAGCCGATGAGAATCAAAATTACCCATTTTGGGGGGTGTTATTCGTATGTTCTTAAAAAATATTTAACAAAAACTTTGAATTAAAAAAAAAACAACCAAAACCTGTATTTTCCAACAGATTCACTAGACTTCACCCCTACTTTATCACAGCACGCAGTGTGCCCAATGTGAAGATTCCCAAGTCTGCAGTCACATAGCGTAACTGTAGCTTTATAGACTAGGGCTGGACAACCCCTTTAGCTAAAATGAAAGCCTCTTGTAATAATATGATAGATATGTATCATCCAAAAGGCTTTAATCTAAAAAAAAATATTTCTTAAGCTTAATTTTTTTTCAATGTCTTTTTTTTGTTTTTATATGGTAATTTTTTTTTTTTTTTTTCAGTTCCCGTTGAGAATTTGAACTTGTGATTATTTGATTGCTGGTCCTACATAATGTAATACTTCAGTATTGCAGTAAGTAGAGAAATGAATGATCTGCAAATGCTGGCTTTCATTTCATGGCACCAGAACAGCAGTGATGGGGCATTCAGATGTCCCTTACCTACCAAGGTAACCCATCAGCATCTCACAATTTAATTTGCGGAATGTAGGGAAATCGGAAACTGAAATGTACACCAGTGTGCATTAAAACCATTTACACGCCGTTGTCAGAAATTGACAGTAGCATCTAAAAGGTTAAAAAGCAACAATTGGAACAAGCTCTAGTTGCTGATTTTAGAGACTGGTAATCGAAGTATGTCAAGAAAGTGTTAACATGTCTTCTGATATGATATTTGACTATCTACAGTGGTAACTGAGCTGTAACATTTTGAACCCATGTAAACTCATATGATAGAGGCTGCCTCAGTTTAATTTTCCATTGTGTTTTTATTTTTCAGTTATAAAAGAAACAATGATGCATTGCTGTATTTGTTGATTTGTTGCACATTATATACTCAAGCCTTGCCTGAGTATATTTGCACTGCAGCCAGGTACATCTTTTTCTGAAATGCTCCTGTGTTTTAGAGCAGATATTCTTTAAAGATTTTGCCAGAGACTATAGCCAGAGAGACCAGTCCAGCTGTGCCTGCGGCTGACCTTTCTTAGTGCTACTGCATGCGATTGACCTACCCATCACCTAGAGAGGCCAGCCAGAGGCAGAGCTGGGCTAGTTTTGTCTCCAGCTTGCTTTTTTTCTTGATTTAACACCACTCTTGTTACTGTGACTGGAGATGCAGTTCAGCTTCATCGCAATATCAGACCGCACATACTGTACATAGGGAAGAGTTGTGCTGAGTCTAGAAAAAAAAAAAGGACCCTTTCATCTGCTGTCATGAAACTCCTTAAAACCTTAAGGTACCATAAACTGGTAAAACAAAAAATGTATGGGTGTATTCAAATTAGTGTCCATTAGGTTAGTTCTTAAAGGAAATTTGGCTGCAGAATTTCACCCCACAAATTAGTTATACATGCATTTAGCTCTCTCAGAGACAAGTCCAGCAATACCTCTACATGGACAGTACTTTCATCCAGTGTTTGAATTGATATGCAAATGAGGCTGAATAGCTATTTGCTTTTACTGAAGCATCTGTCACCCCAGCTCTATTCCCTGCTCAGCGCTGCCTACTGCTTGACTGACAGCTTCTATGCTATGTGACTTCAGATAAAGAAACCATCAGTCAAGCAGGAGGAGGTGGAGCTGGGTGAAGAATAGAGCTGGAGTGACAGACACTTCAAATCCACAAATAGCACTTAGGCCTCATTTGCATATCAATTGAAACAGTGATTTCTCAGTAATGGAGGAACAGACTGGCCACGTAATGGTATTGCTAAAGTTCTAAAAAAAAACCCCCAAAAAAACAGGTAACCGAAAAAGAAACAGCCTTTACCAACACAAGACCAGGCTATCAATGCACCAGTATGATGCAGCAGGCCTCCATGATAAAGATGGGGGCAGCACAGGTGGAAGATACTGATGAAACAAACACTCACGACCTATCAATTCATAGAGGAGGTGGCTGCTAGTATTACTCAGTCACACAGATAGGGCTTGCATAGGGTACTTGTCTTTGAAAGCGGTACATGTGCATAGAATAGTATGAAATCTTGCTGACAGATTCCCTTAAAATGGACATGAAGCATTGTAACCAGAGTGTCCGAGTTTAGATTCTAATTTAAGATTACGTATATTTTTCCATAGTTGCAAATTATAATTACTGTGACATTAATACACCACAGGAAGGAAGAGTTCATCTAATTTTGTTTTAAACATACCTCCTCAGCAAGTGCCCAATTGAAAGACCTGTCTTGTTCCAGTGGTGACCAGATCTTTATATTGTAGTCTATTCCAGATGATGCTAAAACTTTAACACAGAACAGATCATAAATATCATGTTAACACCTAATAATAATAATAATCATAGAAACTGATGTCCTCAATCTTTCCTGCAATCGCTCTGGTGTGTACTGTATTCCTAACACTTAAAAGGGTCCTATCCTAAAAGATACATTTAATTAAATAAAAAATGTGTAAATAAATATTTTTGAAATTTACAGCTTTTAAAAATAATGCTCTATTAAAAAAAAAAACAACCACCTTTCATCTTCTGGAATAGGCCCTCTGGCTTTATGTCACTGAGCTTTATCTGTCAATCACAGGGGCAGCAGCGGTTCTGCAGTAAATTTTATTCTAAAAAAGAAAAAAAAAAATAGAAACAGTCTCCCTGGCATACAAAGCATAAGTGAGACGCTGTCTGCGCTCACACAGGTCTGACAGCGCACAGAGGAATCCAGGATGCTGGGGAGTATGTGCAGTGATTGCAGACACACTCCTCGCTCTCACACAGAGCCTGTGTGTCTGACAGTGAGTGGAGGACCCATAATGCTGGTGAGCATGTGCAATGATAATGCCAGGGTGTCTATACCAGAAGATGAAAGGAGGTTATTTATCAATTTAGCATAAGGTTTAATAGTTGTAAATTCCAAAAATATTTATTTACATATTTTCTGCTTCATTAAATGTATCCTTTTTATGGGAACACTGCTTTAATCCTTTAAATACCTACAGTTGTGTCATACCTACTTTAACATGTTCTGCTACCTTTCCATGATTTCTCTTTGGCAAGGCCAAATTGGATATAATTCCACACCAAACATAAAAAAATGGGGTGGACAAAAGTATTGGCACTGTTTGAAAATCATGTGATGCTTCTCTAATTTGTGTAATTAACAGCACCTGTAACTTACCTGTGGCACCTAACAGGTGTTGGCAATAACTAAATCACACTTGCGGCCAGTTGACATGGATTAAATTTGACTCAACCTCTGTCCTGTGTCCTTGTGTGTACCACATTGAGCATGGAGAATAGAAAGAAGACCAAAGAACTGTGTGAGAACTTGAGAATCCAAATTGTGAGGAAGCATGAGCAATCTCAAGGCTACAAGTCCATCTCCAAAGACCTGAAAGTTCCTGTGTCTACGGTGCGCAGTGTCATCAAGAAGTTTAAAGCCCATGGCACTGTGGCTAACCTCCCTAGATGTGGAAGGAAAAGAAAAATTGACGAGAGATTTCAACGCAAGATTGTGCGGATGGTGGATAAACCACCTCGACTAACATCCAAACAAGTTCAAGCTGCCCTGCAGTCTGAGGGTACAACAGTGTCAACCCGTACTATCCGTCGGTGTCTGAATGAAAAGGGACCATATGGTAGGATACCCAGGAAGACCCCACTTCTTACCCCGAGACATAAAAAAGCCAGGCTGGAGTTTGCCAAAACTTTCCTAAGAAACCCTAAAACATTTTGGAAGAATGTTCTCTGGTCAGATGAGACAAAAGTAGAGCTTTTTGGGAAAAGCCATCAACACAGTTTACAGGAAAAAAAAAAAGAGGCATTCAAAGAAAAGAACATGGTCCCTACAGTCACACATGGCGGAGATTCCCTGATGTTTTGGGGTTGCTTTGCTGCCTCTGGCACTGGACTGCTTGACAGTGTGCATGCATTGTGAAGTCTGAAGACTACCAACACATTTTGCAGCATAATGTAGGGCCCAGTGTGAGAAAGGTGGGTCTCCCTAAGAGGTCATGGGTCTTCCAGCAGGACAATGACCCAAAACACACTTCAAAAAGCACTAGAAAATGGTTTGAGAGAAAGCACTAGAGACTACTAAAGTGGCCAGCAATGAGTCCAGACCTGAATCCCATAGAACACCTGTGGAGAGATCTCAAAATGGCAGTTTGGAGAAGGCACCCTTCAAATCTCAGGGACCTGGAGCAGTTTGCCAAAGAAGAATGGTCTAAAATTCCAGGAGAGCATTGTAAGAAACTCATTGATGGTTACCGGAAGCGGTTGTTCGCAGTTATTTTGGCTAAAGGTTGTGCAATCATGTATTAGGCTAAGGGTGCCAACACTTTTGTCTGGCCCATTTTTGGAGTTGTGTGTGAAATGATCAATGATTTGATTTTTGTTTCATTCTCTTTTGTGTTTTTTCATTGCAAACAAAATAAATGAAGTTAATAATACCATAGAATTTGTGATTGCAATCTTTTTCAAGAAGAAACTGAGTACTATCTGACAGAATTACAGGGGTGCCAATACTTTTGGCCAGTACTGTACATAATGCACTAGCAAAGAAACATTGGATTATTTTTTTTCTTGAGTGGAGTGGAAACTCCCCCCCCCCAGTATTTTGGCCATTGTTTTGGGGAATTTGATGGTAATTATGTGGTTTCATATTGCAGCAATGAAGATAATGTCAGATGAGTGAGATGGGTCATGTCAACAATTGTGGATAACCTTTTTTATACAATTAAACTTCATTTCTGTCTCTAAAATTTTATAAATAATCTCCCTAGATGTAAAATTTAGAGTAACTTTAAGGTTGCTATTGCAGTATCACCAGCTTTTAGAATGTCCCTCCCAGTCTTGAAACTTACAGTGTCTTGCCAAAGTATTCGGCCCCCTTGAATTTTTCAACCTTTTCCCACATTTCAGGCTTCAAACATAAAGATAAAATTTTTTAATGTTATGGTGAAGAATCAACAACAAGTTGGACACAATTCTGAAGTTAAAAATGTATTGCTTATTTTAAACTTTTATAAAAAAAAATAAACTGAAAATTGGGGGGTGCAATATTATTCGTCCCCTTTAAGTTAATACTTTGTAGTGCCACCTTTTGCTGCGATAACAGCTACAAGTCGCTTGGGGTATGTGTCTATCAGTTTTGCACATTAAGAGACTGAAATTCTTGCCCATTCTTACTTTGCAAACAGCTGGAGCTCAATGAGGATGGATGGAGAGCGTTTGTGAACAGCGGTTTTCAGCTCTTTCCACAGATTCTTGATTGGATTCAGGTCTGGACTTTGACTTGGCCATTCTAACACCTGGATACATTTGTTTGTGAACCATTCCATTGTAGATTTTGCTTTATGTTTGGGATCATTGTCTTGTTGAAAGACAAATCTCCGTCCCAGTCTCAGGTCTTTTGCAGACTCCAAAAGGTTTTCTTCAAGAATGGTCCTATATTTGGCTCCATCCAACTTCCCATCAATTTTAACCATCTTCCCTGTCCTTGCTGAAGAAAAGCAGGCCCACACCATGATGTTGCCACCACCATGTTTGACAGTGGGGATGGTGTGTTCAGGGTGATATGCTGTGTTGCTTTTACGCAAAACAGATCGTTTGGCATTGTGCCCAAAAAGTTCGATTTTGGTTTCATCTGACCAGAGCACCTTCTTCCACATGTTTGGTGTGTCTCCCAGGTGGCTTGTGGCAAGCTTTAAATGACACTTTTTATGGATATCTTTGAGAAATGGCTTTCTTCTTGCCACTCTTCCATAAAGGCTAGATTTGCGCAGTGTACGACTGATTGTTGTCCTATGGACCGACTCTCCCACCTCAGCTGTAGATCTCTGTAGTTCATCCAGAGTGATTATGGGCCTCTTGGCTGCATCTCTGATTAGTCTTCTTGTTTGAGATGAGATTTTTGAGGGATGGTCGGGTCTTGGTAGCTTTGCAGTGGTATGATACTCCTTCCTTTTCAATATAATCACTTGCACAGTGTTTCTTCGGATGTTTAAAGTTGTGGAAATCTTTTTGTAACCAAATCCGGCTTTCAACTTCTCCACAACAGTATCACGGACCTGCCTGTTGTGTTCCTTGGTCTTCATGATGCTATCTGCGCTTTAAACAGAACACTGAGACTATCACAGAGCAGGTGCATTTATACGGAGACTAGATTACACACAGGTGGCTTATATTTATCATCATCAGTCATTTAGGACAACATTGGATCACTCAGAGATCCTCAAGGAACTTCTGGAGTGAGTTTGCTGCACTGAAAGTAACGGGGCCGAATAATATTGCCCGCCCCACTTTTCAGTTATTTATTGTTTAAAATAAGCAATAAATTCTATTCAACTTCACAATTGTGTCTCACTTGTTGATTCTTCACCATAACATTAAAATTTTTATCTTTATGTTTGAAGCCTGAAATGTGGGAAAAGGTTGAAAAATTCAAGGGGGCCAAATACTTTCACAAGGCACTGTATATTTCATCTGACACTACATTTTTTCTTGGAGCCAAAATCATCAAGCTTAAATTGATCAGAACCTTTGTTAGCTTAAGGTTTGATAAATCGGCACGTACATGCATACATTCGACTTAAAAGAAACTGGTTAAGTCACAGAAAACAGAAGAGAAGATTGCTATATAGTTGTGTGGCAAAATAGTATACCTTATTTCATTCATTTTCATTTTAATAGTGCTCAAAAATGCTCATTCTGTGGCTTTCAGTCAAGTAAGCAGTCGTATCATTTGTTTAAGTGTGCATTCAAAAATAGCTGTCAGTTATTGAGTAGAGCCGCCCACTTGGCTAAAAACCCCAGAAAAAGCAGGGATTTAAATTAATAAAGCATTCGAGGCGGATATGTTTCATAATAACAAACAATAAGAATAATTACTAGAAAAATGATGGTTTCCTGATTGTAATTTAGAAGACGAAAAAATTGAAACAAGTAGTAGGAGCAGTAATTTTGCCTCTCCAAAGTTATTAATGTTACTTACTAGGGTCGTAGGGGTGTGGTTGAAGACAGTTTACCACATGGTTGTCTGCTTCTAAGAGCATTAGATGCTCAGTTGTGTGCCGATCCCAGATGAAGATATGACCACAATCAGAACCACTTATGACAAAGTTTTTACCCCAAAAACCAGCCTCCTTTATCTGTAAATAAAATAGGAAAGACAGATTATGGCACAGTTTTTTTTACAAGGCTAGCAAAAAAAAGAAAAAGGAGAACCGCTGTATTTGAGGAATGTGACTAAAGATGACCTGTGCTGCCCACAATAATGGCCACGGACATCTAGGTAAACAGATTATTAGAGAAGAACTGTGGATTTAATGTTTTTTTTTCATAAATCAACAGTACTTATGAAAATAAAAAACTTTTATAATATATCACAGAAATCGCCTTCTTCTCCTCCTCAATTGATCATTCTTTCAAATCTGCATTTAGTGAACACAAACATTCCCAATACTAAGATAGAAGATGACAGCTGGTGTTCAAAGTTTTGTGGAGAAATGTGAGGCTAGGGATACACAGTGCCCTTTTATGTGATCAGTGTCGCATTGCGACATTATATCTAATGATTTCCTATGGTGTCGCATTGCAACATCCTGCGATTGAGGCAGAGTCGTAAATGTTTCCAAATACGGTAAGTTTGGTTTTTAGTTGCTAGTCACAAGGCAGTCACTTGCCATAGACTGAAAATAAAGTCGCACATGACTTGTCACAACATGGTTATTTTTTTCTAACAGTAAAGTCTTAGCTCTAAATTAGTCACATAGATATATTTTAATGAGTATTGCTGTCATGTGACAAATGCCACCATGTAGCCCTAACCTTATTGTATTGTCAGAAGAACTTACAGCAAGATGTCTGCCTGTAGCTGCTCCACCTCCCCCTATACATAGAATCTTATCGGTATCAACTGCTATGTCCTATCTCAGTAATGGCAAAATCTGAATACAGAATTTACAGATTTATTAATTTTTTTTTAATCTATCAAATTTTATTAGGCACATTATAGTCTTAACAGATCACAAGATACAAGATCATAAAAGAAAAACACTCAAAGAGCAAATCACAGGCAAACTCATCAGAAACCACAGAAGGACTTCGAATCAGCTCACCCCATTGTTTACTGAACTTGGGAATCTTGGCCTCTTTTGATATAGATTCTTTTCTCCATTAAAATGGTATTATTTAGGCTGGCAATTATCTCAGACATCTCAGGTGGGCTAGCAGCCAACCAGTGTCTAGCAATTGTTTTCCTGGCTTGATACAGAATTTTTGATATTGCAAATTGCGTATTTGCAGGACCTACCTCCTCTCCTACTACTCCCAAGATACCCAATTTTGGGCTCAAGTGTATCTCTATCCTGAATACTCTCTTTATCAAGTTGCCTATCTTTTCCCAGAGATCAGTTAAATAGGAGCACGACCAGAACATATGAAGCAAATCTGCACCCACCCTCCTGCACCTTGGACATTTATCATCAGTTCTAGGTTTCATTTTAAATCATGCTTTTGGGGTTCTGTAGACCCTGAGGACCAGAAATAGTTGCGACCTTCTCTGGGTCGTATTAATGGAAAGTGCTTTAATGGACTCTAGAATACTTTCCCATTCATCTGGGGTAATAGGACCAACATCTCTCTCCTGAAATTACATATTTTACTCACAAATTGAGAGTGAAAGTTCAGTCCCAGCAAAGAAAGAATCAGATTTTTTTGAAAATATATTTGACAAAGTTGTTACTTTTCATATTTAAAGGGAACCTGTCACATGAAAAAAAACCCAAAACATTATTAACCTGCAGATATGGGGATAATTTGCAGGTTTATAGCATTTGGAACCTGCCCGGTATCTGCACTTCAAATTCTGCTGCCATGAGAAATTGAACTTTATTCCTCCCGACAGCATTCGGGTTTCAGTCATCAGGGCGACAGGTTCGGTCACTGGTCTGTTTATCAAGAGTGGCAGCTGTAATCATGCTCACTCAGAATTAGAGGAGGCTTACAGTCAGTGCGGGGGGTGCAGTTACAGCTGCCATCTCTATAAACAGCGGTGACTGAAGACGTGCTAGTGCCAACCCTATGAGTGTTTCCCGAACACTGCTGGGAGGAATAAAGTTAATTTCCTCCTGGAAGCGGGGTTTGAAGTGCAGGCGCCTGTCAGGCTCCAAATGCTATTAACATGCTGATTAACCCCATATCTGCAGGTTAAAAGCATGTTTTCCGTGACAGGTTCTAAAGTAAATAAAAATTCAAATGACAGTTACTCTTTTTTTTTAACAGCCAAACATGTTGTCAGTTAGCAGGTGTTTAACATTGCATCACACAGTATAAATGAACACTTATTCTGTGAACTAACTCATTGATTGGATAAAGAAAAGTTATGAGGCTTAACACATGGGCCACAATAATGCCTCACGTGTAGGGTATAAAAAAAAAAGGAAATATTAAAGGGATTTTCCAGTTTTGGAAAAAAAAAAAAAAGCACTGTCCACAAATTACAGATTTTATTTTATTTTTTTAAAACCATACAGTTATTTCTTTACGCTCACTGGGTCCAGCGATAGCTATCTGCCTCAGCTCCTGATGTCGGTTATTGTCTGCAGCATGAAGTCACATTGACAGTGCTGCAGCCATAATAGACCTCAGCGTCATTGCCTGGCTTGTGCCGCCAACTTGGACATAGCCTCTTGGCTCAGTTATTGGCTTCAGCAATTTCAACATGACAAGGGACAGGGCACAAAAAGTCATGTGGCTTCTGTGGAGTTTTTGGAGCAGAAATGCCAAATTTGATTTGTGATCGTGTGAATATTCTTCTAACAGACATTCAAAGCAGCAATGTACAGTTTTTTTTGTTTTTTAAACTGCAGGTGGGGGACAGAGAATTTCCAAAACTGCAAAACACTTTTATGGGCTTTCCGGTTAGCCTTTGAATCACCTTCTGTATGTTTCTGTAAGAAAGACATGGTGTTTAAAACCAGCACCATTGTATATTTGTAGTGCGAAATAAGCCAGCTTCCCAAATGTTCCAGCAAGTGAATGTAGGATGCATGCGTGTCTGAGGCTGCTAAGCACCCAGAAGAAAAGTCAGAAGTGCATTTTACCAGTTCTGTCTACTCTGACTATACACAGAGCTCATGTATATAGAATAAAGACCATGGTCCTGGTGGTCATGTGACTGATCAAATGATTTCCATGATCTAATTATGGAGAAGAAGGAAAGGACTATGAGGCGGTATAAGCCAGACACTGCAAGCAGGAGGTGAGCCGATGTTAAGAAACAATATCTTTATACACCTGAGGAAGGGGACAGATCATCCCTGAAACATGTAGTGAATAAAGACAAGAAGTCATTCAAGGCCTTTATAAGGGTTACTGGTGACATAAAATTACAAAACATGAATTATAAAATATTACACATAAATACATCAAGAAACCAAGCACAGTTCAATTATTCATTACAATCTATAAAAATGAATTGCTAAAATATGATTTTTAATGTTTGGAAATAAGAAAACAAATGAAAATAAAAAAAGTTATTACTTCTATACTTGTTAACAAATACAAAAAGCCAAAGAATTTAAACATCCCATCATATAACCCTTTGTCTAATAGCAATAATGAACTTTGATTATATTTAACAGGTATATTCAATGGTTTCATTCAGACCCAGAGTGATGGTTCCCAAATTTAAAAAAAATACAACGATTCCCTATTAACCCCTTAACGACCGCAGGCCATAAAATTAGGTCCTAGCGGTCATAACGTTACTGCCCGCGGTCTGCCGGCAGCATTATGCTGCGATCGGCGCACATCTCAGCTGATTTTCACAGCTGAGATGTGTGCCTGCTAGGCACGAGCAGAATCGTTATCTGCTTGTGCCGTTTAACGCCTGTAATGGCGCTGTCAATATGTGACAGCACCATTATAAACGCGATCGCGGTAAAGTTTTACTTACCGCCCGATACCGGAAGTCACGTGACATGATCACGTGACTTCCGATGGTTGTCGTGGTAGCACAGGGTCATGTGATGACTCCTGTGCTAGACATGAACTACTTTCACTTTTGCTTTCCACAGAGGCCAGGGAAGCAGAAAGTGCACGTATCTGCTGTTTACAGCTGTGTAGCTGTGATCAGAAGATAGTGCAGAGCGATCGGATTGCTGATCGCAATAGCCCCCTAGGGGGACTAGTAAAATAATAATAAAAAAAAAAAAGTTTTAAAAATTAAAAAAAAAAACAAAAAACATAAGTTCAAATCACCCCCCTTTCGCCCCATTGAAAATTAAAGGGTTAAAAAAATAAAAAAAATACACACATTTGGTATCGCCACGTTCACAAATGTCCGATTATCAAAATATAAAATCAATTACTCTGATCAGTAAACGGCGTAGCGGCAAAAAAAATTCCAAACGCCAAAATGACTTTTTTTTGTCGCCACAACTTTTGCGCAAAATTCTATAACAGGCGATCAAAACGTAGCATCTGCTCAAAAATGGTACCGTTAAAATCGTCAACTCGAGTCGCAAAAAATAAGCAGTCACTGAGCCATAGATCCCGAAAAATGAGAACGCTACGGGTCACGGAATATGGCGTAAAACGTGCAGCACTTTTTTCAGACAAACTTCCGAATTTTTTTTAACCCCTTATATAAAAGTAAACCTTTACATGTTTGGTGTCTACAAACTCGCACTGACCTGAGGCATCACACCAACACATCAGTTTTACCATACAGTGAACACAGTGAATAAAATATCTCAAAAACAATAGTGCTATCGCACTTTTTTTGCAATTTTTCTGCATTTGGAATTTTTTTGCCATTTTCCAGTACACTATATGGTAAAACCTATGGATTCATTGAAAAGTACAGCTCTTTCCGCAAAAAATGAGCCCTCACATGACCATATTGACTGAAAAATAAAAAAGTTACGTCTCTTAGAAAAAGAATGGCGAAAAAAAAACCTGAAAGCAAAAAAAAAAAAAAAAAAAAAAAAAATCGGCCGGTCGTGAAGGGGTTAATCAATCTCTGATAGCGATCGGGGAATCTATCTGGCATTTGCTCCAATATGGTTAAACGTAACCCCTCACAATTTTTTTAATGATTGGTGAGAAAATCCCTTGACAAATACCCCATTTATGATATGTCTGAGTTAATTCATTCTATTACGGGTGGGTGTAAAAATGCGACCGACAAATTAACGTTTGCAACTACTTTTGAGTTGACATACAAGAAAAGAAGTATTGCAATTTAAATATTGATTAATCGGAAAACGTTTCCCCTGTAACCCTAGATTCAAAACTCTGACAGCCATGTTAAGCACTGTGCAGCACAAACCCTTCAGACCTACACAGCAATAAACTCCTTTAAGATCAGAAATAAGGGAAGGGTAGTTAGGAGTCTTGTTTAATCATCTTGTTTGAACTGATAAGATTTGGTACAATATAGTTTTTCAAAGTTTTTTTATTTCTTTTGAAAATAATATTGGGAATTTTGGGCAAATTGCCACTAGTATCAGGTCATTGTTAGGGCTGAACGAATCTGAACTGTAAATGTCCGGATCCGCACAGTTTCAAAGATGCCCGGGTGCCGGACCCGGATCCGGGCTTCCGGTTGCACGATCCATATCCGGCACTGGGGAAAATAATTGAAAAATAAAAAAAAAAACAGAAATAAAACAGGGTTTCATACTTACCGAGACTCGGTATCATGACGGCACACTGCTTCTGGGTCGCACATTTACTTTTTGTACTGTGCATCGTATACACACAGCTTTCCGGGTTTTCCCCGCCCACCGGCCGTCCTCTCGTCTGTGATTGGTTGCAGGCAGACGCGCCCTCAGCCTGTGACAGTATCTGCCTGCCGTGCAGTCATCGCGGCTGTCATTGTCTGCACAGCCAGCGGGGGTGTTCTCTGGCCGCTGGCTGTGTTATGTAGCAGAGCTGAAGCGATGTGGGACCTTGTGTGGATTACGCCGGACTTGTAGGGTGTTGGAGGTTAATAAAGAGGTGAAGGAGGGAGTGTGTTTTGTACTTTATTCCAAATAAAGGATTTTTCTCTGTGTCTGTGTTTATTTACTGTCATTTACAGGTTTGTGATGCAGGTATCTCAGACGCCTGTGCCAGCACTAACCTAGGGTTTAGTAGCAGCTGTGCACTGCTATTAACCCTTTATTACCCCAATTGCCACCGCACCAGGACAATCGAGAAGAGCCGGTAAAGCAACGGGATTGTCACATCTAATAGAAGGAGTTTGCTGCCATGACACAGCCGCGGGTGAGTACACCGCGCGCGCTCCTACCCCCCTATCCCCTCCACAAACTTTTTTAATCTCCGGATTCTGGTCCCCATAGACTTATATGGGCACCAGAATCCAGAACGGATGTGGATTTTTTCTCAATCCGGCAGTGATCCACCGGTCCCGGATTTTGGCGGGTTCGATCAACTCTAATCAATGTCCAAAATGAACCAATACTTCTTTTTTTAGCAACCCCCCCAATTCAGCCATGGGAATTATTAAAGATGGTAACTAAACTAAACTATTTAAACTTACTATCAATCCCAGTTTCTCGCCTTGAATTTGGAGTATCTTTCATCTTCATTCTTGCTAAACAATTGATCTACTGAAAATCATTGATTCTAGTGAAAACGTCTCTAAGAATAGCCTTGTGATATCTCTGGTCTATAAATCTTTTTCTCAAAATGCATGATTCTTCAAAAAAGCATTGATTTTACAATTTTTCCAATCCTCCTATAAGGCACATTCCTTATCCATTTTGGAAGATGATCACTGGAATATTCCAAATAGCCATTTACATCCACCTTTTTGAAACTGTAGATGTACAAAGTTCACTGACATTCTTGTGGATAACCAGATCCAAGAATTCAATGCATATTTCATAATAAGTGAAGGTGAACTCTACACCCCAAAGGTTTTTATTTAGATCATTAAATAATCTTGCTTCATCCTGTGTATCTGTCCAACTTAGGAAGTTACATAGTTACTTAGGTTGAAAAAAGACCTAGGTCCATCTAGTTCAACCTTCCTCCACCAGTTCTACATTTAGTCACTAAGTCATTTATAACCAACAATGTTTTGTGTACTGAGTCTTCTATAAATCTTTTGTAGACCAGGATGTGACCCATAAGCTGCAAGGATTTCACAATGAAAATGGACTTGAATCACCCCATGAATAGATTGGTGTAACTTGTGGCAAATTTCGTCCCCATCATACAGCCCTTCAGTTGCCGATTGGTCACACCCTCAAAGAAAAAAACATTGCGGTTGAGAATAAAATCAGTGCTTTGCAATATAAAATCCCTTTGAAAATCTGTGATGGAGCTATCCAGACCTATATAAATTTTCACCGTCCTGAAATCCATTAGATGGTCAATGTTTGAGTATTAGGAGTTCACATCCAAGGTGAAAAAAAACATATTCAAAAAAGAAGCTTAAGTTCAATGTTCAGATGTGCAGAATCTCGTTTGAGTCCAGCCTAATAACATACTGCAAAAAGAAAAGATCAATGTCGTCTTATAAATGAGCAGTAATAGATTTTATCCCTGAAATGATCGGACACCCAGGGGAGCGAGTGTGGCTCTTATAAATTTTCTGCAAGTGTACACCTGGCATTAGAGGCTCACTGCGCATGACCAGAAATACAGAAGACTTCGGATCATGAGCAGTGCGCCCTATGAAGCCCGGAAAAATACACCCAGCTCATGTGCTGCACTGACGATCGGAAGGACCCACGCGCATGCGTGAGATTTCCAGGAGCTGGCAGTGACAGCGCTCTTGGAAATCATGCTATTACACCTACAGGGATGTGATAACACGGAAAAAGGCCCAACTGGTTAGGGGAACTAATGCCCCTGCGACTAGTCACCGGCTTAATTTGAATAAAAGAAATGGAGCTAATAAATGCTTTTTTTAAAGTTTTATTTTAGAGAATGAGGTTTGATGTTATACAGGGATGATCAAAAAGGGAATTTCGACATGCAAATGTAAATGCTCCTGGCTTGGAGGGCATAAGGGACCTACCAGCTTCTCTTTAAACTTTGCCAAAAGCATCTAAAGAAGCTAGCCCAGGTCTGGAAAAGTATTCTTTGGACAGATAACACTAAGATTAACCTGTACCAGAATTATGGGAAGAAGAAAATATGGAGAAGGCTTGGAACAGCTCATGATTCAAAGCCCACCAGATCCTCTGTAAAACATGATTAATGTGACTGAAGACAGGAGACAGACGCAGCCAGATGAAATTTGAAGTGTACAGGGTTATACTTTCTGCTCAGATTCAACCAAATTCAGTAAGAATGATTGGATGGTGCTTAACAGTACAGATGAACTGCAAAAGCAACCCAGGAGATTTTTAAGGCAAAGAAGTCAAATATTCTACAATGGCCGAGTCAATCACCAAATCTCAACCCCATTGAGCATGCTTTTCATATGCTTATGACTAGTGATGGGCGGACTCTAAGATAACCGGGATTGATCCCGGATATCTGGTTGGATGCCAGTCCCCACAAAAGTCTACGGGTACTAAAATCCTTGGCTTTAAAATGGTGGTAGACGGGATAGGGGGATTGCAGCAAGCGCGTTATACCTATAGAGTCATCCACGCGGCTGTAACGCTAATTCCAGGGCTGCTCATTATCACTCATGCACACCGCTTCCCTCACCCACTGGCAGCCCCCATGTATTTGATTGGTTGCAGTCAGACGTGCCCCCACCCTGTGTGACAGCGTGTCTGACTGCTTTCAATCAGAGACGCTGTGTGCGTCTCTATTGGTGTAAAAATAAATTTAAAAAAATTGGCGTAGGGTCCCCATATTATGATACACAGCACAGATAAAGCCTAAGGCTATAGGCTGTAGCCCCCAGCTGTGCGCTTATCTTAGCTGTGTATCAAAATTAGAGGAACTGTATTCAGCTATTATTATTATTATTTAAGTAAATAATTTTAAAAATTTGCATACGGTCCAACAATTTGTGGAAAAGTAAGTCTCCAGTTCTGACAACACTTGCAATTCAATTTCAGGATTTGTTAAAAGCGACTCATTAAGTCTTCATCTATATAATGAGGATGTATTTAGGCCTAGTTTAAACACTGTCAATACACGATCATGATCTCACCATGCGGAGGGGATATGTCTGGAATATAGTATAAATGGAAGGGTGTCCATGTTTGTCAGAATTAGATCTATTCTAGTGTACAAACGATTGATTTGAGAGAAGTAAAAATATCCTCTGGTCGATGAGCTTTGACGTTCTGGGTCCACAGTGAGGTTAAAACCCCCTCTCTATATTAATATTTCATATTGTATATTGAGCAATAAGGATGAGATAGCCTTTAGGGTCTTTAACTGTAGTGTTTCGGGGGGCATAGCTATACTGTAAGGTGCCCTATAGGATTATATATCTCCATTCTAGATCAGTGCACATATCCTATAATATAAAAAGAAACGAGTTATGGAGTAGGATTGCTACTCCTCTTGTTTTTTGTTTGTTTCTTTTTTTAGTGTTTGATGCCAAATAGAATCTGGTGTAATGAGTATTAAGATAATTAGGATATGAATCGGTAAAGAAAGGAGTGTCCTGGAGAAATGGATGCTTGGTTTATGTTTAATGTATTCTATAAAGCACATCATCTTTTCGAAGGAGAATTAAAACCCCTCACATTTGTGAGATAGTATTTCATACATCATAACAGCAGAACAGCAGTGCTAAGTGTACCCATTGGTTGTTATTGATAGCGCTAGTCTGATTTGACTGGAATGTATTGCATATAGTTTTTACGTTACAAGGTTGGTCTTTTGGGATATGGAAAACAAGGGAAGATGGGGTGAACTTAAGTAAAACAGTCATTTTGGGGAACGTAGCCCCTCCAGCTAGTCTCCTTGGGAAAAAGAAGATATCCCCGGCACACTGCTATGTTTCCCAAATGAAGTCCAAGAAAAAGTCTTGATATATATTCCAATTTTTATTTTTCAGAAGAAGGGAATAATAGTACAATTTGCAGAGAGTTCGCCTAAAAACGTTTCGGCCTAACCTCAGCCTTCATCTGGTCGGACAGACTGACTAAATACGTGGGAGATCCCTGGGGCAGAATGCTGGTATGAGCGAGGATATCTAGTTATAAGGATAGATGAGGATAGTCAGTAATAGAAATTTATCATAGTTATCATGATTCTGTATATGAGAAAGGGCTACCGCCTCTGCTTATGTGCACGTTTTCGTGTCCGTCAAGGTAAGGCAGGATAATAATCTGTATATGGATTGCAAAAAAGAGCAATATGGAACCAGGTCTGTATGTAGTATAGCTGAATCAAACTAGTGCATTTGGCACATTAGTCAGCACTTAGCATGTAACTAAATACCTTTGCAGGAAAATGCAGAAAAATGAATCTAAAGTTGCCTATAGTCAGGGGCTCAGTGTCCAGGATACAGGGATTGAACAATACAGTGGAAAGGTATAGCAGTTGCTAGGAATACCTTTGCCTCTATGCAGGCATACATGGAAGAGGTGAACAGTGTGAGGGCCTCTGGCGTCTGGTGAGGTCACATATCCTACAATATAAAAAGAAACGAGTTATGGAGTAGGATTGCTACTCCTCTTGTTTTTTGTTTGTTTTTTTAGTGTTTGATGCCAACTAGAATCTGGTGTAATGAGTATTAAGATAATTAGGATATGAATCGGTAAAGAAAGGAGTGTCCTGGAGAAATGGACGCTTGGTTTATGTTTAATGTATTCTATAAAGCACATCATCTTTTCGAAGGAGAATTAAAACCCCTCACATTTGTGAGATAGTATTTCATACATCATAACAGCAGAACAGCAGTGCTAAGTGTACCCATTGGTTGTTATTGATAGAGCTAGTCTGATTTGACTGGAGTGTATTGCATATAGTTTTTACGTTACAAGGTTGGTCTTTTGGGATATGGAAAACAAGGGAAGATGGGGTGAACTTAAGTAAAACAGTCATTTTGGGGAACGTAGCCCCTCCAGCTAGTCTCCTTGGGAAGACCTAGCTCAAAGAAAACCCAAGTGGAGTAGCATTTGTTTTCCACAGGCACAACACTTGCTAGAAAATGGTGCTCTTTTGTCTTTTATTGCAAATAAGGGATTTTTTCGGTGTTTGTGTTTACTTCATTTCACTTACAGATCGGTAATGGGGGGGGGTCTCTTAAGGCCCAGTCACACACAACGACTTACCAGCGATCCCAAAACGATGCGACCTGATAGGGATCGCAGGTAAGTCGCTGGGAGGTCTACAGTCAGATCTTACCAGCGATGCAGGAACAATACAGTACAATACAATACAGGTCGCAGTAGCGACCTGTATAACGATCTCAGCAGTCACTGGGACTCTGTTACACAGCGTCAAACACAGCGATGTGTCCTGCTCAGCAGGACATAGCCTTTGAAGAAAATGGCCTGGACCATTCTGCAATGACTAGAGATCTCACAGCAGGGGCCTGATCGCTGGTAGGTGTCACACATAACAAGATCACTAACAGGATCGCTACTGCGTCACAGAAACCGTGACTCAGCTGCGATCTCGTTATGTGTGACGGTACCTTTAGACACCTCTCATTGCTAATCTAGGTCTTTCTTGCAGCTGTGAGCTGTCATTAATCCCTTATTGCTACGAATGACACCACACCAGGGCAATAAGGAATAGCCAGGTAAAGTTCCGGGATTGTTGCATCTAATGGAAACGGCAATCCTGGGCGGCTACAAGATGCTATTTTAGGCTAGGGGGTCTCAATAACCATGAGTCTCCCCAGCCTGAGAATACCAGTTCCCAGCTGTTGGGCTTTATCTTGTCTGAGTATCAAAACTGGGGGGGGGGACCACATTCCTGTTTTTGAAATGATATACTTAAATAACTAAAATGAATAAAGAAAAAAAAAAAAAGCTGCATGCAGTTCCTCTTATTTTGATGCACAGCCAAGACAAGTGCATGGCTTGAGCTTGCAGCCTTTAGCCTTGTGCTGGCTATCATAATATGGGGGGACCCTACGACAATTATTTTTTTTCTAAATGTATTTATTTTTATACCATGATAGACCCACAGGCAGGGTCTGTGACTGGAAGCAGTCAGACACGCTGCCACTCAGGGTGGGTGAGCAGCCTGACTGCAAGCAATCACAGACGCAGGTGGGTGGCTGAAGCAGTGAAAATGCTTGAGCCTAATAAGTGGCCCCGGAAGTAGAATGAGAGGCTCCGGGAGCAGTTACGGCACCGGAGACTCTAAGTATAATGCGCTTGCTACAATCCATCTACCACCATTTTTAAGAGCCAGATTCTGGCCCCCATAGACTTATATGGGGACAGGCATCCGGACAGATATCCGGGATAAATTCTGGGCCAGAACTGTTTTTTTATTTAACCCGGTTAGACCCAGCGATCCTGGGTATCTGCAAGTCCTCCCATCACAACTAAAAACGCTGGTCAGAAATGCACAAAGAATTGACATTCTGCAGTTTTGTGGTCACCACAAAACTGCAGCCATAAAGAAAAGCAATGTGTGCACAGCAAAACTGAAATCTCCAACTTTGGGAAAGGAAATGCATGCAGCTTTGTGCCACAAACTACACCCAAAAACATGGCAAAAAACACAGCGTGCTCATGGGGCCTAAATACTGTCTTATGAGCGAATAACACAGGATCACTGTTTCTTAGATCTCAGTGTTCTGCCCTTTTCCTATTATTCCTCTTGGAAATGTAGGACTACAGTACAGTTCAAAGTAAGCCAGGCAATCTTTATGGACTGCAGTTGTGATATGATACAGTAATTATACAAGAGGTCTATGTGTAGTGCTAGCTTAAATGACAACTGGGTGCTACCACTTCTCTGGTCAAGGCTATGAGTCAGTGCACACATGGATACTATAGAAGTTAAAAAGTACATTTCCACGTTCACTGATCTCTAGAGATTGAGAAAGACAATCATAGACCAGCAGGCCAGAGCAGGATTGGCCATAAGAGCTTTCAGGCGGGTATACTGCTGCTTAATTATATTTTATAATCTAATAAACTCTATAGTGCTACAGCTATAGCAAAATCTGCACAATTTGCAGGTGATTTAGAGATGTGATTTCTCTCCAGATAGATAAATTTGCTGTAGAAAATGGCCATCTTTACGGTTCCTTATCAGCAGACTACAAATTTTACATATTAGTAACTGCAGACAACAAGCAAAATTGAAATGGATTAAAATCAAATGACTGAACATGGATTTTAATCACTACATAAATGTACCTGAAATGCATCTAGTTATGTGCAAATTTGCTTTAAAATGTAACTTTATAAGTGAGCCACATTGTTCTAATTCACTTAAATGGTATTTTGCAGTCCTACCATAGTCCGTGAGTTCCTGTGACCCTTGTACACAAGCTTTGAAGGAGGCTGGCGAATATTTTGCATGTCTAATTCTTCCAACTCCTTTCTTTCTTTTCTTCTTCTAAAGAGCTCTTGGATACGAGCTGCTGCAGATCTCCTAAAATAAAGTTTAAGATCTTAAGTCAAAATTGACAGCAGAATTAAGAAATAGTCTTAATTGAAAACTGAAAATTGAAAAGAAGACAGAGAACTTAATTTTTTCATCTTCCCCATGGTCAGTGACCGCGTATGTCGGACTGTACTTTGATGACATCTGAATGCAGTCCGATGTTTTGCATGCACCTATTGACTTGAATGGGTGCACACCGTCCAAAAAACGCTGCCTTTTGCAGCATGCAGCAATTTTTTTTCTCAGACAAATTGGCACTGCGCAATAGTATAACATTGGAGTAACTGCTATCAGAAAAAACAATCGCTTAGCACTTGTCAGATCACAGGTGTGGGAAGGTGGAGAACTTAATTTCTACATCTTCTACATTGTCTGCGTAAATCGAACTATATTCAGAGGGTGATCCAGGGATCACAACATAGCAGTGCTTTTTTTGCGGTGGTACGCGTCGGTACGGGGTACCGGAAAATCTGAAGAGCGCTGAGGATAAGTACCTCTGGCTCTGTCCACGTGGCTAATTTGTAAATATGCTATATCATCAGCCATTGGCTGGAGCAGGGTGACCTCTGTCTCCCCCCCCCTCTTCCCCGATCTGATTGGAGCTAGCATCCATGTGACGCTATCCCTCCAATCAGATGTGGAGGGGCGGTGGGTGCCCGCCCTCTTCAAGATGTTGATCGGCGCTGAAGATCAAGGTCACGGCCGGTCACCCAAATCTGCTGCCACCTGGTAAGGTATTTGCTCCCCTCTGCTGTTTTCCACTCCCTCCCCCGACCTCCGTTGCCCCCCGTCATCCGATTCAACCCCCCACCGGCCTCCGCTCCCTCCCACCTACCCTGTAATCACTGTGCTGCTCCTGCCGCCGGAGATCGGGTCCCCCAGTGCTCTCCCCCCCCCCCCGGCCCCCAGTGCTCGCCAACGACATCCCCCTGCCTCCCCCTTCTACCACCGGCGCCATGTCCGCTCCCAGATGCTAAGCGGGAACACTAGAAAAAAAAATCTCACACTTACCTGTCTGCAGCCTCCCGGGATACGTGTGATCGGTTTCAGGACCTGCCGGTAATCAGCTGGTGCAGTCACGCTAAGGCATCAGCTGACAGTCTAAGTCCAGCAGTAGGGCCGGCTTTTTACCGCCCAGCTGGTTTAAGCGATCAGGTGATGCTCTGAGGTGACTGCAGCAGCTGATTACCGGCGGCTCCTGGAGTGATCAGTCGTGTCCCGGGATTTTGCAGACAGGTGAGTAGTTGGTTTTTTTTTTTGCACTGATGCATCGGCTGATTGTATAAAAGCCGTTTATACAATCAGCTGCTTTGTGATGTGATTCATGTCCTTTAACCTGACATCATCTGATCGCTTTGCCTTCCAGCAAACCGATCAGATGATATTGGATCAGGATTGGACGGCGCGGGACCCTTGACCCAGGATTACTGCGGAGGGGGGTTCTTTATTTCAATAAAGATGGAGTCACTAATTGTGTTGCGTTTTATTTCTAATAAAAATATTTTCTCTGTCTTGTGTTTTTTTGGTTTTTTTAATCTTTACAAGAAATTCATGGTGGCCATGTCTAATATTGGCGTGACATCATGAATTTCGGGCTTAGGGCCAGTTGATAATATACAGCTGGTCCTAACCCCTTATTACCCAGCGAGCCACCAAGCTCCAGGGCCGCTGGAAGAGTTGGATACAGCGCCAGAAGATGGCGCTTCTATGAAGGTGCCATTTTCTGGGGAGGCTGCGGACTGCAATTCGCAGCAGGGGTACCCAGAAAGCTTGGACATTCTGCGCTACGGATTCCAATCCCCAGCTGCCTAGTTGTACCTGGCTGGACACAAAATTTGTGCGAAGCCCACGTCATTTTTTTTTTATTAAATTATTTCATGAAATTCATGAAATAATTAAAAAAAGGCCTTCCCTATATTTTTGGTTCTCAGCCGGGTACAAATAGGCAGCTGGGGGTTGGGGGCAGCCCGTACCTGCCTGCTGTACCTGGCTAGCATACAAAAATATGGCAAAGCCCACGTCATTTATTTTTTTTTACATTTTACGTTTTTGGGCAAAAAACTCCTGGTTACAGTTTTGGCTAAAGGATGCTGAGCCTTGTAGTTCGGCAGCTGCTGTCTGCTCTCCTGCATACACTAGTGGATGGAGTATGCTGAGCCTTGTAGTTCTGCTCCCCCTGCCTCTCTATCCAGCATACAGTACCGTATGTAGTAAACCGTGCACAGGATCTCCCAGCAGCACGACAGCACTCCCTCCCACTCCTCAAACTCGGCCGCCAGCTGACCTCCCCACCCCCCTCCTCAATCTTGGCTGCCGGCGCCTAGCAGGCACCCCCCCACCCCCACCCCAGCTCCTCGTCTCAGAGATGCGTACCAGCAAATATTTTTTTACAAATAAAGCACTGCAACATAGTATCACATGGAAGAAAGTTTACTTGATACCATAGATTCTAGATCAAAATCAGTTTACTTTAGGGCAGGTCTATCAGGTATGAAGCATATCACCTGATTATGAGCAGCCTATAAAACAAGAAGAGAGGTTGCTATGAAAATAATGAGCAATATAGGTAGGTACCAAATACCACCTCACTAGAATTCATAGGAAGAATCTAGTAAGCAGGCAGTAATTGAACATTTTTATATAGTGAGCTACAATTTCTCCTACTGCTACCCAAACAAATTCTGCTCTCATACACCAAAGTATGGATATTGTTTGTAGTATGTATAAAGTAGCACACAGAAGTGAAAAAAATGCCGTGGGGGTCAATTCTAAGCTGAGAATATTGCAAGACGTCCGGAAGACTGGAAATGTAATTATCCCTGATTCTAAACAAGGGGAAAAAAATCCAGCATTCTTATGGTATCTGGTAGAATTGTTGAAAAAAAACTTCTTTATTCAAAATTCATTTAAAATCCAGCATCAAGGACAGGAGAATGTGCAGTGACGCGTTTCGAGCACACAGTATACTCTTAATCATAGCATAGCGATGCAGTGTCGATTCCAGGCACCTGATTCCTAGCTGAGCTAGCTATTTCTCTTCCATTATTCTTGATTTTGTTATATTTATAAAGGACCTTTCACTGCATTTTGCTCCACTTGGTGCTGTGCCACTGTTTCTGGAACAGTTTTACATTTTCTTTTGTAAACCCTCCTTTCCTTGGTAATCAAGTTGTAAATTTTTCCTTCAACCAATTGGGCTTATATCATAGAAATTCTCTGTGGGCATAGCCATGTCCTCTTTGGCCAGCATAGGACAAACAGAAAATACCCAGTTCCATGGTGTACTCGCAGGTCGTTGAAGGGAAACTCTGCATCATTAACAGACGACACAACTCTGTATTACCATCTCTGTCTTCCTAATAGCTAAATACAAAGGGCTTAAACAAATTTTTTATTCGTGTATTGAAGCCCTAAAATAGAATGTATGTCTGCTACAGTCTACAGTTTAGCTTACAACATAATAAACCCAAGATAGGGACTGTTTTGTTGGGGAATGCTGTCAGAAAAATATTAAAACATACATATTCGAGCAAATATCTATTAAAAAGCTACAAAATGCTCAATTGGTGTATATCAACAATACTGCAATGTCCGAGATCTCTAATGGTATTTTGGACCACTCCTCACTCTTAGATATCCTCCTTCTAAAGAGCTAATATGGAAACACATATACAATGGACAATGTCAAATTCTCTTCAATATCCCTCTTTTGGTAATCTAAAAATCATTATGGCCTTATTCTGATTGTAGATTGTAACATGTGCAGTATATAAAATGTATAATTTATTACTTTTCTTACAGGAAAAAAGTCCATTACCATGTTGCACACAATTTTATCCTTTTCTGCATTTATAAGATTCCTCAAACACACAACCACTAGCACACAAACAGATTAGTAGTCTAAAACACACACATAGCAAGCAATTTGACCTTAAAGAACCATGCAAATATAGAAAAACTATTTTACTGTGCAGTAATTTGATTTAAGTGGTCATTTTATGTTTTTATTTTTTTCACTGTGCAGTCAAATAAGCTAAAATACACCTGTCAAAATCAAATATATTTTTAGATGAATTTCTTGCAATTTTATAAATGTATTGGGGGATCATGACTTTGTGGCACATACTAATGTTTAAGAATTACATTTTCTCCTCCTCTTGTCATTAAAGCCTTCTGTATAGCAGTTTTACTATTCTTAAAATGGCAGATGATAGCGGGCATGTGTAAAAAATCAGCCTCCTCCAATTAAAAAACACTGTACATGGAAAAGCGGTTTTTCAATTACATTTGCTTGATAGAGCTGGATACAAAAGGAGAACCTGCAATACTTTAATGTGTGGGTTGAGTGAAAATTCCATACCCCCAAAAATTGTATTGTTAGAAGAATTTCCCAACACAGGGGTGTTCTCGTGTATTCTTTTTAACGGTGCCTCTTGGCTTCCTGCTTGCCAGTGCCCTCATGATTGACAGTTCGGACTAGCAGCATTGGCGAGCCCAAGGGCCTGAACAGTGTGCCCTCCCATGCTGCTAGCACACAGAGCTTTGTCTCTGCAGCATGGAAGGAGTGCCAGGAGACTGAAGCTGGATGAATCATATGATTCGACTAGCACTTGCCAGCTATAAGGCCAAAAGATTCAAATGGCACACTCGTTGCCAAAAACACCGGCCACAGATGATCGAATGCAATGGTGGCTGGTAATCTATGCAATGCGCAGTACACAGAATAAAAATCCTTCCCTTCTTTTGAACAGTGAGGATCTTCTGCACAAATGCTTATTGTTTTTTTATTAAAGTAATTTGCCTTGTTATCCACCCTCTAAGAAGCATTATCTAGAGAATATAGAAGCTAGAACTGAAATTTTACAGAGTTTTGTCAAGAACACAAAATAAAACACCAAGTTCTCCCAAATACTTTAAAGAAGTCTGATTTCTTAATGTTTCCCAAAGAAGGGCATTTTTAAAATACTTCCTTTCCTGGCGTCACGCCCTAATCCTGATGGGAAAACTATAGGAGGTATTGGTGGCTTTTCATAAGCTTTTCCCACCCCAAACATGTCTTAAGCTGCTCTCAGTGTCAATTTCAATTTCTTACAGACTGTGGACTATTGTCTCATCCTCCAAGGAGGCAACTTTAATCTGGTCATGGCTCTAGACATCGCAAACCACTCAGGTAGTTCTTTGGTCCCTTCCGTCCTATAAATGAATGTTCCTAGACTTTAAATGGATAAATGATTAGCTATTATAGATGTGAAGTCAAGAAGTATCCCTGGTCTAAATGTTGACAATCCATTTCTACAAAAATATTTTTGCTCTCTCAGCTTCTATTTTCCTTGTTGGACTTTATTCTTTAGTCAATCCCTCATGACCCATGTCACCTTCATTTTAAAGGCAACAAGAACAGAAGTTGTGTCATCTACAGACATTTCTCATTTTCATCTAAAATTAAAATTCTATGCCAAAATGGTTTCTCTAAGATTGGCACCTTTACTTTATAAGTAAAATATTTCTGCAATGAATTGCACACCTGTTGAATGCAAAGGGTCTTATTACGCACATGTGACTGGCAGCTCAACTCTCAATGTACAAATCCTGTCATCCTGCCATAAAAATCTAGAGAGCTGGGGCTATTCAGCATGGATAAATAAAACTATTTTCTATAAGCGACATTTAGCTTGTAATACAAAGCATCCTGTAAGATGTTGCAGAGATTCCTTCCACTTCAAGATGAGGGTTCTGCCATCTCAAAAATTCGATAAAAATGTTTTAAAATTTTAAACTGGAGTTGTCCAAACTAAAATCAAAAGTCTGTATTGACAAATCGTGTCAGTGTGCTATGTGCACACTGTCATGATACCCTGTTTGGGTGACTGGTCGGTAATATGGTCGCATGTATACAATTTGCATACTTGTGTTGGTGATTCCCCCTTTAAATATATCATGAAGATCCACAGCACTGTGAAATTTTTTAATTCTCAATCTCTATAGGGTTCAGGCTATTGTATATCCTACTAACTTAGTTACAACCCAAGGATATTAAAGTTGTTTATGCTACTCCATAATACATGTGTCCAAAAAAACCCAACAACTATACTATGCAGCAATATACTGTATAAACTGAAACACTTACATAGTTTATCCAATCTCATGTAATGCCAATATTCTGGATGCACTGCTACTTTTATGAAAATTAGAATTTGCAGACGCCTCTCAGATATATGAAAAGATAAAGATAAAAATATTTCCTCTGTATTACACTCTACCTCAGGTCTAGAGAGATTATATCTCTTTATTACAAAAAGATGGAATAGTATATACTGTATATATTATATACTATAATACTATTTATATATATTTATATTGTGTATATATATATATTTATATATATTTATATATTTTTTTTTTATTTTTTTTTTTAAAAAAACGATTTGTTTGTCAGCAGATCATTTCTAAACCTATAATTAATAATTTCAAGCTATTAGACTATATCTGTGTTACTTTTTAAAACTCATGCACCAAACTTGTTAGTTACACCTTACCAGTCAAAATATATAGAAGTTACCTTGTTAATCTATCACTTACTGACGGTGCTCCGACACTTAATCTGTCAGGATGAGAAGACACAGATTACTAGAAATAAATAAAGGAGGGTTTTCTCTAAATCACTTTGCGCCATATATAAAAAGAGATTTTCCTAAAATATAATACAAATACCCTATCTATAGATTAAGCAATTATTGTCAGCTATGTGGTGGTCAGGGGCCAATCAATTGAGAAAAAGCCCATGTCCCCTTCAATTTTTGCCAAGCACAAGAGACAGCAAATAGAACAAAAGGAAAAAAAAATAGGGTTTTATTTGTTAACACATCGATGCAGTGCAATATCACACACTATAAATAATTAGGGATGGGCGAACCCGAACTGTAAAGTTCGGGGTCCATACCGAACACATGGTGTTCGTGCACACGACCCCGAACACGTGCTTTCCTGGGGAGATTGTGTTACAGTTCAGTTCCCATTCGTGTCCAGGGGCTGTAAAAAAAAAACAAAAAAAAAAAAAACAAAAAACATGTTATTAAAAAACATTATGATTATACGTCGAGATCCTGCGACGCGTCCTGCACACTCTGTCTCCCGGCCGCTTCTGCGTCCGTCTGATCATTGCTGTGCCACCCGGTAACCAGCATAGGATTTACAAGACCTTCCGTGACGTCATAGCCATGTGACCAGTCATGTGTGAATGTTGTATTACCTGATTGGCTACAGACTGGTCACGTGAGTATGACATTATCAAAGGTCCTTGTATGCCGTGATCAGAGTATCGCGTTGCATCGCTTCACGGTGCGCATCGCTTCACGGTGCACAATCTCCCGACAGCAGCGAGTCAGCTGCGTTTATTTCCATGCAGCTGGGTCGCTCCTGTCCTGAGAGTGGGGTGATGCAATGAGAGACGTAAGTTCAATCATCCCCTCACTGTCAGCCTCTGCTTCATCGCTCTGTGCAGAGTGATGTAGCAGAGCTGACATGGGTCTCTTTGCTTCTCACTATGTATAGACTGTGTCTGTACAGAGTGATGAAGCAGAGTTGAGAATGCTGTCCCTGTGGATTTCATCGGACTAAGGATCTTTTAATAATAAAGATGAAGTCTCTAAATGTTTTTTTTTGTTTGTTTTATTTCTAATAAAAAAGTTTTTCTATGTGTTGTGTTTTTTTTAACCGTTTCCTAGAAAGTCATGGTGGTCATGTCTAATTTGGCGTGACGCCATGAATTTCGGGCTTAGTACCATCTGAAAATATAAAGCTGGTATTAACCCCTTTATGAGTGGACCCGTAGAAGTCTGGCTTACAGACGAAACGGCCGTCGTCCTTTGGAGGGACTCGCATCCTAGTCACCTCCCGCATTTTTATCTGCACCGATGAAAAGAACGCTTGAATAAAAAAGAAATTGTTTGGCATAGCAGCTGTTTGCGGTCGATTTTTCATCTTCCTGTTGTTGGATTACCTAGCGTGCCACCACCATCAAGGCCACTGGACGAGTCAGGTAACGCGCCTGGAAATGGCGCTAATAAACAATGCGCCATTTCTAGGGGCGGCTACGGGCTGCCAAGAATCCCAGCACCCAGCTGCCTGGCTATCAAAATATGGTGTGAGTCCACGAATTTATTTATTTTATTTTATTTTTTTTTAAATAAAAAAAAAAAAATGTATTGGCTTCCCTGTATTTTGATCGCCAGCCAAGGTAAATCAGGCAGCGGGGGTGGCAGCCCATAGCCGTCTGCTTTATCTGTGCTGAGAATCAAAAATACTGAGGAGCGCCAAGTAATTTTTTTTAAATGATTTATTTTTACAGTACTGTGATTGCCTGTTTCATGAGGGGACAGCCCCGCTGCGAATTGCAGTCCGCAGCTGCCCCAGAAAATGGCGCTTTCATAGAAGCGCCATCTTCTGGCGCTGTATCCAACTCTTCCAGCAGCCCTGGTGCCGGGCAGCACTTTGGGTAATAAGGGGTTAATAACAGCTTTGTTTCACCAGCTAGTATTAAGTCCGAGATTCTTAATGTCAGGCCAAGTTTGACCCGGCCATTAAGAATCTCCAATGAAGGGTTAAAAAAAAAAAAACATCACACAGAGAAAAAATACTTTGTTATAAATAAATACACAGACAAACTTAGGGACTTGATCTTTATTTCTCCCTTTCACCCCTCCATGATCCTGGTCTTCTGTCACCGATCTAGCTCTGCTATATCAGAATGCACGGGGCGGAGGAAGATCGCTGCTGCTCCCCGCGCTGTGTAATCACTCAATGAGTGATCAGAGGCTGCGGGTTGGTAAGCTGTGATATCACCGATGCCACCGTTGCCATAGTAACCTAATGAGCGGGTTACTATAGCAATGGTGATCTCCGATCACCTGATTCCCGGCGCCGCTATTCATCACCAGCTGTGGCAGCCAATCCCTGCCTGTGGGCTGACTCTGTAAAGAGCGGCAACATGCAGGAAGAGGGAGCCAAGCATGTGCCTGAGCATCTCGCCGGTACACGGCACTCGCCGAGTGTACCGAGTACTGAGATGCTTGGGCAAGCACCGCGTACCGGCGAAATGCACTGACAGGGCCTAGCATGACGTCATAGCCATGTGACCGGTCTGTAACCGACGAGGTAATAAAACATTCACACGTAAGTGGTCACATGGGTATAATGTCACGGAAGGTCCTATCGTCAGTGCTGGTTACTAGGAGGGCACAGCGATGATCGGAAGCAGAATCGGCAAGAGAGAGTCTGCAGGACGCATCGCGGGACCTGTAAGTATAATGACAATGTTTATTATTCACTGTATTCTTTATTTTACAGCCCCCAGCCCCATCCCATAACTGTAAAGTCCACGTTCGGTGTTCAGACGCAAGTTTGCGTTATCTCAGAACCCGAACTCGAACGTTCAGGCAAGTCTCAGGAACACAAAACATTGGGGGGTTTGCCCATCACTATAAATTATCTCTACTGGCTAACACGGTACAAAGATATATTTTACTTGTATAAATAATATGTACCGTACTGTGCAAAATTTTAAGGAGGTGTAGAAAATGCTGCAAAGTTAATAAATTACATTTTTTTTACCAAACACAGACTTTACAAAAGCATCAGTGTTTGAGATCAGAGTTGGGGTGCTTTATGTATAGTAACAACCTGAGCTGTGCTCAGATACACTCGATAATCGACCCAGTGCGAGCCGCTTGCAGTCTTTGAATGGGTCGCACTGGAGGTAGAAACAGCATTATCAAATGTAATGTGTTAAAAAAAAAAAAAAAAAGAAGTGACAAAACCCCACCCTCCCACGAAAGTGCTCTGTTCATGGCTAGCTGTATGTGAAGGTCACCGTATATCAATAGGAGTTTATTTGGTACAAGACCAATTCACAGAAAAAATAAAAAAAATCTAAAATTACTTCATTTATTGTAGTAGGAAAAAAGAGACTGCCCTCACACAAGGGTCAAAGTGAAAAAATACAAAATGACCATATATAAAAGTTACAAAGTGCATATAAAAACAAGGACCTAAAATGAACGAGCCTGACTAGATACAGTATGTCTCCTATCTAATATATACAACCCCAGGCAAAAATTATGGAATCACCTGGCTCCGAGGATGTTCATTCAGTTGTCTAGTTTTGTGCCATGTCTGTGAACTGCTTTTTTTTAAACAAAAGTAAAGTCATTTCAAATGGCAACTTTCTGGCTTTAAGAAACACTAAAAAAAAAAAATCATGAAAACATAATGTGCTTGCCAGTAACTGTTACTTTTCAAGACCAAACAGGGAGAAAAAATTATGTAAATCACTCATGAGGAAAAAATTATGGCATAATGAAAAACAAACAAAAAGAACACTCCAATACATCACTAGTATTTTGTTGCATCACTTCTGGCTTTGACAGCTTGCAGTCTCTGAGGCATGGACTCAATGAGTGACAAACCATACTCATCATCAATTTGGCTCCAACTTTCTCTGATTGCTGTGGGCAGATCAGCTTTGCAAGTTGGAGTCTTGTCATGGACCATTTTCTTCAACTTCCATCAAAAATTTTCAATTGGATTGAGATCCGGACTATTTAGGACAGTTTTTGCTCTATGGCAGGATGCATTATCATCTTGATAAATTATTTCATCATCCCCAAACATCCTTTCAATTGACGGGATAAGAAAAGTGGCCAAAATCTCAATGTAAACTTGGGCATTTATTGAAGATGTAATGACAGCCATCTCCCCAGTGCCTTTACCGGACATGCAGCCCCATATCATCAATGACTGTCAAAATCTACATGTTCTCTTCAGGCAGTCATCTTTTTATTGTTTAGCTTTTCTGTATGTAAATCCCATTTCCTTTAGGCGGTTTCTTTCAGTTCGGTCACAGACATTGACTCCAGTTTCCTCCCATTCGTTCATTTGTTTTGTTGTGCATTTCCTGTTTTGGAGATATATTAATTTAAGTTTCCTGTCTTGACATTTTGATGTCTTCCTTGGTCTACCAGTATGTTTGCCTTTAACAATCTTCCCATGTTGTTTTTATTTGGTCCAGATTTTAGACACAGCTGAGTGTGAACAACCAACATCTTTTGCAACATTGCGTAATAATTTACCCTCTTTTAAGAGTTTGACAATCCTCTCCTTTGTATCAATTGATATCTCTCTTGTTGGAGCCATGATTCATTTCAGTCCACTTGGTGCAACAGCTCTTCAAGGTGTGATCACTCCTTTTTAGATGTAGACTAAGGAGCAGATCTTATTTGATGCAGGTGTTAGTTTTGGGAATGAAAATTGACAGGGTGATTCCATAGTTTTTTCCTCATAATTGAGTGATTCCATAATTTATCCCCGTTTGGTTTTGAAAATGAATTGTTACTGGCTAGCACATTATGTTTTCATGATTTTTTTTTTAGTTTTTCTTAAAGCCAGAAAGTTGACATTTGAAATGACTTTAGTTTGGTGCCATGTCTGTGATCTGCTTTTTTTTAAACAAAACTAAAACAACGTAATGAACAAAAGCCAGGTGATTCCATAATTTTTGCCAGGGGTTGTAAGAGGGAATTAATCTTCAGCCAGGGTCTAAAATGGTCCTATAGGGAAATTGAAATCTCAAGGTAATAACATCACCAACAACTATTAGAAATCCAATTAGTTTTTCTATACATCGTATTGACAACTAAGAACCAGTTGTTGTTCTAAGAACAGTCACTGTGAAAATATCCTGTATGCCAACCTAAGGAAATAGACCATTACAATAGATGAAATAGCAAAAGTAAGCAACATTCATCATCTTGCATTGATCCCATAAACATAATGGTGGGGGATGGCAACCTAACGCATTTCCCCTCTATAAATATGATGTTCACCAGGGGTTTATATTGTCAGAGTCAAAGTTGGTTTATATTCCTAGATAACATAAAAAAACTCATTGAATTTCTATATATCATATAGTATCATTCATATGTATCCACTGAGTGTACAGCATCAAAGTATATCCACTGAGTATAACATCACAGATATAATATCTATCCAACAGGAATTATACAGTAGAAAAAACTAGTATTATGTGTACATATTAAATTCTTTCAGCAAAAAATCTTGGAATCAGATAATGGAGCTCTTTTCTTAGCTTAAATTGATGCATTCCATTCTGTCCATGTTGCGTCCTGCTTCCCTCCTATAGATATACGGGAGAATATGGTGTAATTACAGGACCTTGTTTTTGCAGCCGTCTGATCCCAGTGCTTATTATAGTAGTAAAAGTCCCTTGATATCTTATGTTGGAGATTGATGCTGCTAAATGTTGTAATATAGATGTGGCTCCTCCACTGTTCCAAAATACAGTATTAGTATGTATGATTCCTCCGTGTCCTCCTAATTCCCATATGCTCAGATCATCAGTGGGTCATTATTAGCCCTGCTCTGCTGGATTTATGTGGACGGAGAGCCGAACTGCCCAATCAGTGAGTTTCAATGGGGTTCAGGTCAACTCTGGGTACCGAACAGAACTTTATTTAAACTCCGGTTGAACTCTCCGAACCAACCTTCCATGGGTTCACAAATCTCTAAACAGGATCAATTCTAGGTATACTTGCACAAATGCATGGATTTTGTGGAATTATATATAGTCATATGTACGACTAACCAAGTATACTAAACAGGTGATAATGACCATCATTTTCAAATGCAGGTTGAAACAAAGTCATTAACTGAAACAGAGATAGCTGCAGGAGGCTTAACACTGGGTGAGGGACATCAAAACTCTGCTACAAAGGTTTGGATGTGGAAGACACTATGATTTCACAGGTCATACAACATGGCAAGACTGAGCACAACAAGGAACAAGGTAGATATTCTGCATCAGCAAGGTCTCCCCCAGGGAAAGATTTCAAACCAGAGAGTTTCAATTTGGGCTTTTGAAGAAGTGCTAAGATAAAAAGCAACAATAAGGACTGTAGATGTAGATATCGAAAAGAAAACTGTGCAGCAGAAGAAATACATTTTGCTTACTTCCTGTCGAAATCAAATGATATCCAACAGTGTCATCAGCACAGAACTAGCAGAATCCAATGGGACACAGCTACATCCATCTACAGTTCATAGAAATCTGACCAGAAGACAGTGTATTTGCAGAAGGGCTGGAGAACAGGACAATAATGAGTGTCTGCAGGCAACTGTGAAGCATAATGGAGGTTCCATGCAAGTTTGGGGCTCCATAGCAAATGAAGTTGGGGAATATGGTCAAGATTAATTCTGTCATCAATGCTGAAAAATACAGACAGATATTTTTTCATCATGTAGTACCATCAGGGAGGCGACTGATTGGCTCAAAATTAAATTCTGCAGTTGGGTAATGAGTGCAAATATACAGCCAAAGTCATTAAGCACTAACTTCAATGTAAAGAACAAGGAATTCTGGAAGTGATTATATGACCCTCACAGAGCCATGATCTCATCATCTCATCATCATAGAGTTTGTCTGGGATTACATGAAGAAAGTTTTGTGGACGTGTACCCCAAAAAATGTATACTATATTTAATAAATATAAATCTGAAAACTATGATTTGTATTCAGCCCTCCTGAGGCAATACTATGTATGACCACCTTTTGCTGCAATTACTTATGGAGTATGTCTCTACCAGCTTTGCACACCTAGAGGCTAAAATTTTTGCCCATTCTTTTATGTTAAATAGCTCTAGCTTAGGCTGCAGTGACTCGTACCAGAATATAGTTGCATCACCTGACACAGCCTGCCGCTCTCCGGACCGCAGAGCGGCAAGCCATGCTGGGTGATGCGAGTCACTCACAAGTGTGACTTTAGCCTTATCGAGATTGGATGAAGAGCGACTATGAGCAGCAATTTTCAAGTCTTGCCACAGATTCTCAATAGAATTTAGTTCTAGGTTTTGATCTAAATATTCCGTTCTAGCTCTGGCAGTATATTCAGGGTCATTATCCTACTGGAAGGAGAACCTATGCCCTAGTCTCAAGTCTTTTGCAGCCTCTAACAGTTTTTCCTCCAGGATTGCCCTGCATTTAGAGCCATCCATCTTCCCATCAACTCTAACAAACTTTATTATCACTGCTGAAGAAAAGCATCCACACACCATGAGGCTGTCACCACTAAGTTTGAGGGTGGCAATAAGGTTTTCAGGGTAATGTGCAGTGTTAGTTTTCTGACACCTAGAGATTTGCATCTAGTCAAAAAAATTCTACTTTGGCCTCATCTGAACAGAACACCTTTTTCCACATGCATGTGTCCCATTTTGCAAATCACAAACAGGATTTCTTATGGCTTTCTTTCAAAACTTGCTTGCTTCTTGCTACTCTTTCATAAAAGCCAGATTTGTGCAGTGAAGAGATTCTCCCACCTGAACTGTGGATCTCCGCAGCTCCTCCAAAGTGACCATGGGCCTTTTGGCTAATTAGTGCTCCCCTTTTTTTGGTATGCTTGTGCCATCCATTTGTGGATAATGGATTGAACAGTGCTCCATGAAAGGTTTACAGCCTGGACTACTTTTTATTTTCTTATATAACCTAATCCTACTTTACTCTGCCTCACAATTTTATCCCTGGCCTGTCTGGTGTGTTACTTTGTATTCATAATGCCATTTGATCACTAAATTTCGTAAACAAACATTTGAGGCCTTCACAGAACAGCTGTAGTTATACTGACTATAAATTACACACAGGTGAACTCAATTTACTAATAAGGTGACATCTAGAGGCAATTGGTCACTCGGGATTTTATATAGGCGTATCAGACTACAGGGGGCTGAATACAAATAATCGTCACAATTTTCAGATATAGATTTTTAAAATATTTAGAAAACCATGTATCATTGCTAGGTATGAGCAGACCCATTGTTGTTCAGGTTCATCTGAACCTTGGTTAAAAGTTAAATTCGGTACACTGACTTGACACCAGACCCCGAACCCCATAGAAGTCAATGGGGTCCTGAAGTTGTGTGCTGTAAAATGGTCGTAGAAAAGGCTAGGGGGATGAAAAAAGGAAGCAATATGGGGCTAAGAGCAGGATAATTGCCCTGCAAATAAATGTGGATAGCGACTAAAGAAAAATAGAATTGAAGAAAAAAAACAAAATGGAGTAGGGTCTCCCCTATTTTTGATTGCTTTACCTTGGCTGGTTAACAAAATTAGAGGGGAACCAAATGTGGGACTTGCAACTGTCTGCCAGCTTGGCACATTAGCACCTGGTCTTGCAAATAGCTATGAAGAGCAGGTCTATAGATGGTGACTTTTCTGAGTAGTCCTGCACAGAAGAGCAAATTTGGATGCACATATACCATCCTTGGGAGTGGAGAGGTAACGTGTTGGAACTGCTTGATGCAAGAATATCGAATAGACATAAGATTGAAAACCTATAGTGACTTCTATAGGGAAGCTTTGGCTCAAATCCCAGTAAGGACACCATCTGCAAGGAGGTTGTAAGTTCTCCCCGTGGTTGCGTGGGCTTCCTCCGGGTTCTCTGGTTTCCTCCCACACGCCAAAAACACACTGATAGGGAACCTAGATTGTGAGCCCCAATGGGGACAGTGCTGCCATTGTATGTAAAGCACTGTAGAATTCACAGCACTAAATAAATTAATAAATATTATTATTATTTAATTATACCAGAAACTCGGGCTCTACTATCACTACTGGTAAAGGAGCATGGGGGAGGGCGGGTACAGCATATTACTCATTGGTGGGCTTTGACTGTGACTCATAAGCCTTTTGCAGAGCTGAATGTAGCTCTCTAACCTCTCTGTGAGCTGACTGGCTCTCAAGGTAAGAAAAGCAGGGGACCATTGTGCTAATATGTACAACATTTGAAGAATCACACATCACGGATAGGATCAAATTTGTCATTTTTCAAATTGGAAAGCATATTACATTCTTTGGTACAATAAAACATTTTACATGGATTTTTGCCACATTTGAAAAAATAGTTAAGTTTTATTACATTTATTTGTGATGTAAAGGTTAGTGGATAAACGATTATCCAAGGTGACACTCCTTCGGGAAACTATTACATATTCTAAGCAAGGAAACTTTCTGGATCTTCCCTCTTAGCTCTTGGATTAAATATACGGAAATGTTACATTATTATTGACTATGTCAGTGATGGCGAACCTATGGCACGCGTGCCACCAGGGGCACGAAGAGCCCATTCTGCTGGCACGCGCACTGTATCCTCATCCTGCCGATTTGAACTGCTGGTGCGGTGGCGCCGGCAGTTCAAAGCTGTGTTGGAGCGGAGGAGACATTTCTCCTCGCTCTGACACTCCTCAGGTCTGTTGCCTAGGAGACGGAGGAGCGTCAGTGAGTGGCGCCGGCGTAATGACGTCTTCTGGCCGCATGGGAACTGAGGGCCCAGCGGCGCACAGCGGGGGAGCGTGTGCAGGAAGGTGAGTTGTGTGTTGCTTTTTTTTTTTATATATATAACTTGTGTGCGGCTGTGCCAAGGTGGGGATGAGGGGGCCAGTGCCAGCGTGGGGGGGGGGATATACATGCCAGCATGGGGGGGGGGGGACACACATGCCAGCATGGGGGGAGAACACACATGCCAGCATGGGGGGAGAACACACATGCCAGCATGGGGGGAGAACACACATGCCAGGATGGAGGAAACCTGCATGCCAGGATGGAGGAAAACATGCATGCCAGGATGGGGGGGGGACATGCATGCCAGGATGGGGGGAAACAATCATGCCAGGATGAGGGGAAACATACATACCAGAATGGGAAAAACATAGATGCCAGGCTGGAGGAAACATACATGCCAGGATGGGGAAAACATACATGCCAGGATGGAGGAAGCATAAATGCCAGCATGGGTAACAAACATGCCAGGATGGGGAAACATATATGCCAAGATGGAGGAAACATACATACCAGGATAGAGGAAACATACATGCCAGGATGGGGAAAACATACATGCCAGGATGGAGGAAGCATAAATGCCAGCATGGGTAACAAACATGCCAGGATGGGGAAACATATATGCCAAGATGGAGGAAACATACATACCAGGATAGAGGAAACATACATGCCAGGATGGGGAAAACATACATGCCAGGATGGGGAAAACATACATGCCAGGATGGAGGAAGCATAAATGCCAGCATGGGTAACAAACATGCCAGGATGGGGAAACATATATGCAAAGATGGAGGAAACATACATACCAGGATAGAGGAAACATACATGCCAGGATGGGGAAAACATACATGCCAGGATGGGGAAAACATACATGCCAGGATGGAGGAAACATGCATGCCAGGATGGAAGAAACATGCATGCCAGGATGGAGGAAACATGCATGCCAGGATGGAGGAAACATGCATGCCAGGATGGAGGAAACATGCATGCCAGGATGGAGGAAACATGCATGCCAGGATGGAGGAAACATGCATGCCAAGATGGAGGAAACATGCATGCCAAGATGGAGGAAACATGCATGCCAGGATGGAGGAAACATGCATGCCAGGATGGAGGAAACATGCATGCCAGGATGGAGGAAACATGCATGCCAGGATGGGGGGAAACAATCATGCCAGGATGGGGGGAAACCATCATGCCAGGATGGGGGAAAACATACATACCAGAATGGGAAAAACATAGATGCCAGGCTGGAGGAAACATACATGCTAGGATGGGGAAAACATGCATGCCAGGATGGAGGAAACATGCATGCCAGGATGGAGGAAACATGCATGCCAGGATGGGGAAAACATGCATGCCAGGATGGAGGAAACATGCATGCCAGGATGGAGGAAACATGCATGCCAGGATGGGGAAAACATGCATGCCAGGATGGAGGAAACATGCATGCCAGGATGGGGAAAACATGCATGCCAGGATGGAGGAAACATGCATGCCAGGATGGAGGAAACATGCATGCCAGGATGGGGAAAACATGCATGCCAGGATGGGGAAAACATGCATGCCAGGATGGAGGAAACATGCATGCCAGGATGGAGGAAACATGCATGCCAGAATGGGAAAAACATGCCACGATAGGTTACATTTACCAGGAAGGGGAACATTTACCAGGATGGGAAACATGCCAGGAAGGTGGACAATTACCTGGATGGGGGTACATTAACCAGGATTGGGAACATTTACCAGGATGGAGGACATTTACCAGGATTGGGTACATGCCGGGATGGGTGAACATTTACAAGGATGGGCAATATGTCGGGATGGGGTACATTTACCAGGATGGAGGACATTTACCAGGATGAGGTATATTTGCCATGATGGGGACAAATATACCAGAATGTAGGAAATATATATCAGGATGGGGAACATGTTTACCAAGAAGTGGCCCAGGAAGGGGGACATAACTATACAATGAAAGGGGAGGGGAGCAACTCGTACGTCTTTATGGGATTTCAAGATGTTCAGACTTTGAAAGGTAGATGTGGATTACAGGGGGACATCTGATTGCATTCCATGCTAAAATCTCTGTCTAATATGCTGCAATTTTTTCCAGAAAGATCAATCCAACTGCTGTGTCTGGAAAGGGCTGGAAAGGGCTCAGCTTCAATGTGTTGTAAGGCATGAGCGTGATGCCCCCTGCTGAAGAGAAGACTCCAAAGGTAAGATTAAAATCAATGATTTAATTATTTACATGATAGGATTGGTTGGCACTTCGGAAAAAAATTGGGTTTAGGGCTACAGTTTGGGCACTCGGCCTGTAAAAGGTTCGCCATGACTGGATTATGTGGTTAAAATACCTTTTCACAGTCAAGAGGTTTGTGTTTTCATGGATCCTGATTTTACTACCCCAGTGGATTTTCAAATGTGGAATTTGTCTAAGTACCGTATGTATTTTACACCATTCCATCACCTCTCTTAGATTATGTGCTATGATTAGGCATGCGCAGGATGCTGTGATTACCATTTTATTGTATGCACAATGGATTACATATTGTAAACTATAATAAAGCAAGAAAGCTTTTATCCTCAATACAATTTTTTTTTTAAAAGAACTTTAAAGGCCTCAGCATGGTAAATGTTTATTTAATCTCAATCTTCCTCTATTCTTGATGCTGCGAAATGGGTGCTCTTATTCTTATTCGCAAAAGCTACATTTTTTAGCAGCACTTTACTCCTCATCAGTGCTGCAGACCCTGTGTGCTCTTGACTAGTCCTACCACACTCTTGTCATCAAGCTAATCCAGACTTTACCTTATGTTTCTGTGCATTCTCTTAACGTGGACAAAATAGAATTCATCATCTTTCCCCCCCCATTTTACTCAACCTCCCCAACAGACCTATCCATCAGAGTCAATGGCAACTCACTCTCCCCAGTCCCACAAGCTCCCTGCCTCGGGGTAACCATTGACTCTGCTCTCTTTATCAAGCCACATATCCAAGCATTTTATACCTCCTGCCGACTCAAACTCAAAAATATTTCCCGGATCTGTAGATTCTTTAATAAAGTTTCTGCAAAAACACTAGTGCATACCCTCATCATCTTACACCTTGACTACTGCAACCTCCTTTTGTAACACTGTTGCACCCCTCCAATTTATCCTAAACCCTGCAGCCCAATTAATCTACCTCTCCACTCTCAATCTTTTCATCGGCTTCCAATTGCTCAAAGACTCCAACTCAAAACCCTATCCAATCCTTGACATACAAAGACATCCATAACCTACGTCTTCCATACATCTAAGACCTAGTCTCCCGGTACCTAAATGCACGCAACCTCCGATCCTCACAAGATTTCCTCTTCTACTCCCCTCTTATATCCTCTTCCCACAATCACATATAAGATTTCTTCCGCTTCTCCCCCATACTTTGGAACTTTCTACCACAACATATGAAACTCTCACCTATCGTGGAAATCTTCAAAAAGAAACTTGACGACCTACCTCTTCAGACAAGCCTACAATCTGCAAAAGCGCTTAGTCCACTATCCTGCTGCATGACCAACCATCCACTGTAGACTGTGAACCCTCACAGGCAGGGGCCTCTCTCCTCCTGTACCAGTCTGTGTTTTGTATCATTCAGGATTATTGTACTTGTTTTTTATTATGTATACTCATTTTAACTTGTAAGCCGCCATGGAATAAATGGCGCTATAATAAAAAAATAATTATCTGCTCTAGCACAGTACCCTGGCTGATGAATTTTATCTTCGGTCATCTGCATCAGTATAGCTGTTTGTGTAACTTTTCATTGTTAACCAATTTATAGCAGAGCTCAACTCTCCTACACTCCTCCCAAACGGAGTTTGTAATAACTAGGGACTGCGGAATTGTAATTACTGAGAGATAAGTGATGTGAAAACTGTGAATGCTGCTGCACAGAGGTAAGGAATACGAAACAGTTAATGCTTCTCTGTTGATGCATTGATGCATATGGCAGAGGATAATCCTCTGTCATATACATTAACAGAGTAGTATTTATATTTCCCATAACTGATTTTTCAGGAGCAGGCAACAAAATAGCTAAAACTCCACTCAGCATCACTATATAAAGCCACATCCTGTAATCCTGTAGTAAATCACACCAAACAGCACTCAAATATAGCTCAATGTAGCTGTATAACTCGCCACTCAGCCCCTTTATATGGAGCCCTATCCTGCAGTAAACCACACCTTTAAGACCTCTATACACTGTCACTTGGCTCCACATAGTTAAAATCATACTACTGCTATCTGGTATAAGCTTTGCACGGATTGCATGACATTATTATGTCTCATGATCCCTGCAGCTAATCATCCCTAGCTTCACTCTCCTCTCCAATGAGCATAACTGACATCAGGAGGAAGTGATAGAAAAGCAACTCTTTCTTCCAGAAGTCTTGATTTGTCTAAAGGAGAGGAGCATAAAGCCGGTGCTTTTTGGCCGTAGGGATCGTGTGACATAATGTCGAGCGAGCCCTGGGACAGCAAGTAACGACACTACTGGAAGTTTTGGTAAGTAAATAATGACAATGTAATTTGTCATGTGTAGTTATTCACGTGAGAGCGTATTAAACCAATTTTAATTTGTGTACATACATACATATATATATATACACACACTGTATATATGTATATACATACACACACGTGGCAATATTTTTGAGAATCTCTAACCAACTCCATCTTGGCTGCACTCAGACACTTCCCTCAAGATCTGGTCTCGTTGTTCATCTGTATGCCTCCACCATGCATACACTGTGTTAAAAATATCAGCTCGGGTTTACTAAAGCAGAAATATTACCTTGTGAAGAGCTCTGCCAGGTTGACATGAAAGGAGTAGATCATGGCAAAAATTGTAGGTGGTTGTTTTTATCACATATCTTATATAAGAGACCCCTAACTTAATTCCAACATTCACAGACCAGATTATATACTTAACCTCTACACTCCTCTCACTTCATCCATATGCTTTTGTCACTTATCAAGCAAAACAGTAATATTTTACCATTCTCTTTTGTTAGAGTGCAAACAAAAAGGAGAAGGGGAGCCATATCCATTAATTTGGGTCTGTTACTAAATAAGTGGTCATCTAGCTGGCAAACTACTGTCTGATTATGAAGCTTTCTCCCTGTACAGATTTTTCATTATGATTAATATTTCTCTTTAACTGTGTGTCCTATGCAGGAAACATGGTAATAACTATATCTCAAAGTGGCACTGCATGAGGGGTATGGAAACAGGGTGACCCTCTATAAATGGGGTGAGTTCACACGTTTGTGTAAAAGACCGGGAGTGTAGTGATATTATAGGTTAGTCCCTACAATGCTGCTGCAAGACCTGTCTCACATTGCCCGTCTCTAGTCCCTTGTGTGTGCAGAATATCATATATATCATATAAGATGCAGTTTTCCCAATATAAAATGGCAAATCTAGGGGCATAATAGGAAATGTAGGTTGCCGATAAAACTGCATTCGAACACTTCCACATGTAGTTTATCTCACATGCTTGCACGTCTCAACATACCCAAATGGTCCCAATTAATGTTTTGGCTTCCATTTGGCAGTATATGTCAGATACAGGGTTTTTTCTTTGCTTTATGGAATACTGTTGAGACATCCATTAAAAAAAAATAAAAAAATAAAAAATCTCCATGCAGAGATGTCCCTTAAAATAATTACACAGTATACTTTTCCTTTGGGTGATGAAAGCTATTTGGATAACATATACCTTACATCTAAGGTTTCCATTCGGAAATTATCCTGACAAACCACAAATGAGCACAGCAAAAAGCAAAACGAAAATAGCATAAGATGAACCACAACCAAAGGGAAGAAAAAGCTGAGATAGTAAACAACCTATAATTAGCACATGAAGTTAAACAGATATACACAAGGCATAGACCGTACAGCTGTAACATAATTCTTTCATAATAGCTTCTAATGGACCATACAGGCAAATCAAAATTGCTGGATTGTTGCTTTATCATTTAACATTTTCTTAATCCATTTTTTGGATATTATTTACTATTATTATATTGATTACTGGACAACGATCAACGATATGGTGAGTATTTTTGAACGTTAATGGTCGTTCCTGCGGTGTCACACGCAACGACATCACTAACGAGGCCGGATGTGCGTCACGAATTCTGTGACCCCCAACGACATCTCGTTAGCGATGTCGTTGCTTGTAAAGCCCGCTTCAGTCCAAGTCAAAGTGTAGGGAAACCTGCCAAACTCCTATTCTTCTGAAACTATACCAGACGTATTGAAAGCTCGGAATAGTAGGTTTGCACCAGCTAGCGTGTCACACACCATACTGCCCCCTGAAAGAAGATGCATTAGAACGTCATACTGTGGCATTATCAGAACCTGTGTAATGGGATTGAATTGGGCCACAGTCAAATGACTAAAGATTGCTACTTATTTTTGACGGACCTGTTTTGTGACTGTGCTCTTGGTGGTAACCGGACTGTGTCATCATCACTATCTGCTTCATGACGCTCAGAGATTCCAGAACGAGGCTCTGTTGGCGGCAGATTCTGAGAAGTTTCAGGATGCACTTCTGCATCCAAGGTTGGTGGACTTTGGTTTTCATTAGTGTGTTTTGTTTGATTATCATCTTCATTCTGTGCAGCAGCTGCAAAGAAGTTGGAAAATGTCATTTAAATGTAATAGAATGTTAAATTCAGGCACATAAGATGAAAAGAGCTGCCCAAGTCTGGACAAGCCATATTTATAGTAAGAGTTCCCATTAATTTGACCCCCTTTATAATGAGGTGGCCCCCAACAAACTGATTACAGATTCAAGCAACTTGCTAGTATTTATGGTTTACATAGTTCACAGTTAATCCTTTTACTGCATCTACAATTTTCACACTTAACAAATATTAATAAGACCTAATCCTAATCCACCCATCTTTCCCTTACAAGGTTTTACTTGTGAGCCATGCCCTGACAATGGTGTTGAAGGACGTGGTTGGAGGCTTTTCCACAATTTGATATATATATAAAAAAAAAAAAAGGTGAACTAAGTACCTTACGTTTTTAATGTAAACAGCAATATTGGAGCTCATTTATTCATTAAAGGGAATCTGTCAGCAGGTTCTTGTTCTGACTACAGCATGATGTAGGGAAGGGGATTCTGAATCCAACGATCACTTGGATTACTTTTACTTGGTGCAGCCGTTTTGACATAACGTGCATTTTTAGCTTTAGTCATGTAGGAAAGTCCACAGGGCTGTCCCCACACCAGACTTTCTACAGAAATTGTACATTGACTGTGAGTTGTCAATCAGAGGAGGGGACGTGCTGGACAACATGGCATGAGTCAGCTAGCCACAGCAATAAGTGTCCGGCCACTAAAACAAACCTAGCACATGAACAAAAGATCGTACTGTGACAACATAGGCATAGCATGGGGAAACATTACTAATCTGGGGCTTATTAGCGCTGTGGACTATTAACCCCTTACTACCCCAATTGCCACATGTAATGGATGCAACAATCCTGGGCGGCTGCAGGCTATTTTTAGGCTGGTGGGCCCGATAAGCATTCACCCCCACCAGCTTCCATGTGTCGGCTTTATCATGGCGGAGTGTCAAAATTAAGGTGGGGAGGTGTAAACCAAACAAACACAGTTTTTAAATTAATTAAAAGGAAATTATATATATATATATAATATATATATATATATATATATATATATATAATTATTAATAATAATAATAATAATAATAATAATGAAAAAAAAGCTGCATATGGTTCCTTTTATTTTGATACATAGCCAACATAAGTACATGGCTGGGGGCTGCAGCCTGTAGTTGTATGCTTTATCTGTGCTGGGTGTCAAAATACTTGGGGAGGATTTGCTTTTTTTGTGTGCTTATGTGGAAGAATAGACCAAAAATCACACCTGCACAATGCAGGCCACTAGTTTCTTCAGACAGGAGGCATCTTGAAGACGTCATCACCAACAAAGGCTCTTGTATGGAGTATTAAATAAATTTCATTAAGCATGTTCAACACTTTTTGCCTGTATCATTTCTCATTATTACACATAACTTAATTTCTGGACGTCTATGGTTTGTATTCTTTGCCTGTGAGAATTGGATGGGTTATTAGCAACATCTGGTGAGCAGTTCATGTCAATAGCACTTTTTGAAAGACATTTATTTAGGAGATTGGTAACATGTTCAATACTTATTTCACCTGCTGTGTATACAAAAGAACTGCTGTAAAAAAAGAATACTTAAAAAAATATGTGCTATTAGTTTATTTTTACCAATTAATAAAATGTGAAGAGAATAAATCTAAATGATCAATATTTGGTGTAACCACTCTGACTTCAAAACAATATTAAAGCCTCATTTTCTTAGGTACACAAGCACACAGTTTTTGAAGGCACTCGTCAGGGCAGCTGTGTCTAAGATCTTGGAGAAATAATAAAAATCTGTGGATGTAGGCTTGAACAAACCCATGCAGACTTTATGATGTTGAGATCAGGGCTGTGTGGTAGCCATATAATCATTTCTAGGACTCATTCTTCTTTATGCTGAAGATAGTTCTCAATGACATTGGCTGAACGTTTGGAGTCGATGTCTACTGTGGACTAGAGCTAGAGAGATTTGGATGCCTCCCTGATGGTACTGTATGATGGACAGGTTTCTGCCTGTATGCCTCACTAATTCTCCAACTCTAATTTGTGAAACACAGCTACAAACATGCAAGGAAGCTCTAGCATGCTACACTGATAATTGCAAGTACATTACTGAACTGCTTCCCAGTTCTATAGCAACCAAACTGTTTTCTGTTACAGCCAAATATTTCAAACTAGAAATAGGCCCGATGCTATCGCATCGGGAGTGCGGTGAAAAAAACCATCAGTCTATGCTTAGTGGTGCTGTCAGGAGCAATGGTCAGTGGGGCTGGGGGCATACAGATCTGGTGGGGGGGGGGGGGGCTAGGGGCATACAGATCTGGTGGGGGGAGGTTGGGGGCACACAGCTCTGGTGGGGGGGCTAGGGGTAAATAGATCCGGTGGGGGGCTGGGGGTATACAGATCTGGTGGTGGGGGGGCTGGGGGCACACAGCTCTGGTGGGGGGGCTGGGAGTAAATAGATCCGGTGGGGGGCTGGGGGTATACAGACCTGGAGGGGGGGGGGGGGCTGAAGGCATACAGATCTGGTGGGGGGCTGGAGGCATACAGATGTGGTGTAGGGGCTGGGGGCATACAGATGTGGTGTTGGGGCTGGGGGCATACAGATCTGGTGGTGGGGGCTGGGAGTATACAGATCTGGTGGGGGGGCTGGGGTATACAGATCTGGTGGGGGGGGGCTGTGGGTATACAGATCTGGTGGGGGGGGCTGTGGGTATACAGATCTGGTGTGGGAGGCTGTGGGTATACAGATCTGGTGTGGGAGGCTGTGGGTATACAGATCTGGTGGAGGGGCTGTGGGTATACAGATCTGGTGGGGGGGGTTGTGTGTATACAGATCTGGTGGGGGAGGCTGTGGGTATACAGATCTGGTGGAGGGGCTGTGGGTATACAGATCTGGTGGGGGGGCTGTGGGTATACAGATCTGGTGTGGGAGGCTGTGGGTATACAGATCTGGTGTGGGAGGCTGTGGGTATACAGATCTGGTGGAGGGGCTGTGGGTATACAGATCTGGTGGGGGGGGGTTGTGTGTATACAGATCTGGTGGGGGAGGCTGTGGGTATACAGATCTGGTGGAGGGGCTGTGGGTATACAGATCTGGTGGGGGGTGGCTGGGGGTATATAGATCTGGTGGGGGGGGGCTGGGGATATACAGATCTGGTGGGGGGGGGGCTGGGGATATACAGATCTGGTGGGGGGGGGCTGGGGGTATACAGATCTGGTGGAGGGAGGCTGATGTTTCCTGCAGCAATGAACACATTGTTTAGTAATGTGCTCCTGCTGGTTCCCTTCTGTCCCCTATTATGCCGTGTCTCACCTGTCCTCCGTGCCTACGGATCCTCCAGCTGCAGCAGACAGACTTCTCCGTGATAGCGTGCAGTGTACGGAGCGGCCGCTGCAGGTTGGTGTCATGGCTTTACTGCAGTTGAATGCTTTATGGCGTTCAACTGCAGTAAAGGGCTCACAGCAGAATCGGCGGCGGCCCCGGACAGGTGAGTATACAGCAGTGTGTGTGGCGGTGTTGTGTGTATGTGCTCGGTGTATATATGTGTCTGCTGTGTGTGAATATGTGTGTATGCGTGCGTGTGTGCGTGCGTGCGTGCGTGCAGTGAGTACCTGGAAAGCGTAGCATCGTTCAAACTGCGGCTGCGCAACGGACAATGCCGCAGTGCATCACGGAATAGGGAAACAGACAGAACTGGCGATTATGTAAGTAAATTTTGACTCATCCGTACAGAGAACCTGCCGCCATTTTTTTTTTGCATCTCAGTGTCTATATTTTCGTGTATAGTTGAGTCACTTGGTCTTGCTTCCATGTCAAAGGTTTCGATTTTTGTCAGAATCTGGCCATCTTCTGGCCAGTTTCAGAGTAGTGGTTGGTGTGATGCTGAGTCACTTCTCATGGACAAGCCGTGAGGCAGGGAAATCAAATAGATCAGACAAATGGATAGTCATAGGCAAAGTCCAGGGTCAGGTAACTAAGAGTGCGTCAAAGGCAAAAGGGGTAATCCGAGTGAGTAGTCAAAAGGTAAATCCAAGGTCGGTCAACAAAGATCAGAACATCTGAATTCAGAGGAAATACACCAATGAGAAGAGCTACAACTGATAGTGGTCTGACCACTGCCAGCCAGCTAAATAGCCATGTGAAATACCTGAATGAGTGACACCTGTATGAAACCCCGCAGGCCCGGTCAGATAGGGCAGCTCAACTGACAATCACAATATCGACAGCCCAGCACACCCCTGCTTCAGAGTGGATAACTGGGCTGTCATTTACAATACTGACAGCCCAGCACAGCCTTGATCCCATAGGGTGGCTGACACTTACGGCATACATAGGACACTTAGTGGTGGAATCGTGACAGTCAGGAGTAGCTGGGTTCTATGGTTTGTTGCCAGTTCTGAGATTATGGCATTGCTGGATAACTTATGAATTTCAAGGGAAGTAAGAGTGAAGAGTTTTTCACCTGTTGCACAAAGTTTCTCTGGCTGACTACTGCGTCTACAGTTCTCAACATTGCCCATTTCTTTGTGCTTTTTAAAAGAGGTTGAACAGAACATCTTGACATTCCAGTCTGCTGTGAAACATTTGCCTGCTGGAGACCTTGCTGATGCAGTGTAACTACCTTGTGTCTTGTTGTTGTGTTCAGTCTTCAGTCATGGTGTGTGACCTGTGACATGAAAATGACTTCCACAACCAAATTTTTGTAGCAGAGTTTGGTTGTTCCTCACAAGGTTTGTAAGCCTCACAGCTTGTTTGGTTTCTTTTATTCTTTTAATGATGGCTTTCAACCTGAATATGAAAATGATGATCAATATAACCTATTTGACATCATTGGTTACTTATACACCTGACTATAATCCCTTAAAAAAACAAACAAAAAAACCCCCCATTTATTCTAATTCCTTTTTTAGGGTTTAAATGTATCCTCCACAAGAGCCAAAACTGCAGACATCTAACGTATCTTCATCAGTTGTAACTGAACTAATGTAACTAAAAAAAAAAGGTCCTGTCTAATTTCTTTTACCTACAGTGCATACAGTTTACAACATATACAGTGCCTTGCGAAAGTATTCGGCCCCCTTGAATTTTTCAACCTTTTTCCACATTTCAGGCTTCTAACAAAGATACAAATTTTAATTTTATGGTGAAGAAACAAGTGGGACACAATTGTGAAGTTGAACGATATTTATTGCTTATTTTAAATTTTTGTAACAAATAAAAAACTGAAAATTGGGGAGTGCAATATTATTCGGCCTCTTTACTTTCAGTGCAGCAAACTCACTCCGGAAGTTCATTGAGGATCTCTGAATGATCCAATGTTGTCCTAAATGACTGATGATGATAAATATAAGCCACCTGTGTGTAATGAAGTCTCCGTATAAATGCACCTACTCTGTGATAGTTTCAGTGTTCTGTTTAAAGCACAGAGAGCATCATGAAGACCAAGGAACACAACAGGCAGGTTCGTGATACTGTTGTGGAGAAGTTTAAAGCAGGATTTGGTTGCAAAAAGATGTCCAAAACTTTAAACATCCCAAGAAGCACTGTGCAAGTGATCATATTGAAATGGAAAGAGTATCATAACACTGCAACTCTACCAAGACCCAGCCGTCCCTCAAAAATTTAATGTCAAACAAGGAGAAGACTGATCAGAGATGCAGCCAAAAGGCCCATGATCACACTCTGGATGAACTGCAGAGATCTACAGCTGAGGTGGGAGAGTCTGTCCATAGGACAACAAGTCAGTCTTACACTGCACAAATCTGGCCTTTATGGAAGAGTGGCAAGAAGAAAGCCATTTCTCAAAGATATCCATAAAAAGTGTTGTTTAAAGTTTGCCACAAGCCACCTGGGAGACACACCAAACATGTGGAAGAAGGTGCTCTGGTCAGATGAAACAAAAATCGAACTTTTTGGGCACAATGCCAAACGATATGTTTGGAGTAAAAGCAACACAGCTCATCACCCTGAACACATCTTCCCCACTGTCAAACATGGTGGTGGGAGCATCATGGTTTGGGGCTGCTTTTCTTCAGCAGGGACAGGGAAGATGGTTAAAATTGATGGGAAGATGGATGGAGCCAAATACAGGACCATTCTTGAAGAAAACCTGTTGGAGTCTGCAAAAGACCTGAGACTGGGACGGAGATTTGTCTTCCAACAAGACAATGATCCCAAACATAAAGCAAACTCTACAATGGAATGATTCACAAATAAGCGTATCCAAGTGTTAGAATGGCCAAGTCAAAGTCCAGACCTGAATCCAATCGAGAATCTGTAGAAAGAGCTGAAAACTGCTGTTCACAAACGCTCTCCATCCAACCTCACTCAGCTCGAGCTATTTGCAAAGGAAGAATGGACAAGAATTTCAGTCTCTCGATGTGCAAAACTGAGAGACACATACCCAAGCGACTTGCTGCTGTAATCGCAGCAAAAGGTGGCACTACAAAGTATTACCTTAAAGGGGCCGAATTATATTGCACGCCCCACTTTTCAGTTTTTTATTATTTACAAAAATTTAAAATAAGCAATACATTTCGTTCAACTTCACAATTGTGTCCCACTTGTTGACTCTTCACCATAAAATTTAAATTTTGATCTTTATGTTTGAAGCCTGAAATGTGGGAAAAGGTTGAAAAATTCAAAGGGGGGAATTCTTTTGCAAGGCACTGTACATGTAATGACATACAGCAGCAAACCCCACACGTCTTGTTGGGGTGTTGGTGGCTTTCAATTTGTCATTGTAACCAATGATCATGCTAGAGGAGTTTAATCTATCAGTGAGTAATCGCTTCAACAGTTCAAGCTAGAGCTAGCTGTAAATCGTAGGTCACTATCCTTTAGCAGTACAGATCAATCTATCAATATGCTTACACAGCTCATTCCTGTTAAAATACTGACAACTGGATTGTTGCCTCTTTAACTCATTTGCTACAATTCTTGTGTACTCATCTATGTTTTAGGGGAGAAATGTGTAGGCATCAGTACAACTTCAGAATAAATTGTAAAAATTAAATTACTAAGACTCTTTTCACCCTTTGGATACTTTAATAAATCTTGAATAGCCTAAAATCCACAACAACTCTTACAAATAAAAGTTCAAGATATACAGAGTTTACACCATGCCACTCAAGGAGCATGGGCCAAATCTGACCCGCCACATCATTTTTTGTGGCCCACGCGGTCAGGACCCGGAATTATTTAAAAATTTTAAATTTTGTGACGGTGCCTTCCTTGATGCAGGTGGTGGTTGTGCAAATCGATCTCATGGTGGACTTCAGTAAAATGACGCTGGTGACACCGAGAAATCTGCGCATGCGCAGCTGCCAGAGCCATTTTCATGAAGACTGCCAAAGGATCAATCTGCGCAAGTGCCGCCCCTAGCTAGGACGGCGCCAGGGCAATATTTTTTTAAGGATGAATAAAAGACACCCAGAGGCAGTGGAGGGGCCGGAACAGAGCTGAAGACTCTTCCACCAGTCCCGCATGAAGATATGAATAGAAGAAACTTCAAACACAGATTAAAGAAAATATACAAAACTGATTTCTTGGAGGCAAGTATTGTTTTAATGAGTATGACAGCACCTCTATGGCCCGGTCTGTACTTTACTTAGCAAAATGCTGGGGACAGGTTCTCTTTAAAAAGTAGTGTGGAGTTATGCGCTGAAACTCAAAATCCAAGAGGGCACCCGTCCACTGTGCTAGCACCATCCCCTCAAGTACTGCATGTGTTTTACGTCGACATAGCCATCCAACGATTAACAGAAAGGTGGAGCAAGCAAAAAGGAGCTGGTGCCATCTTGGAATTTGAGCGAACAAAGCCAGTGCTTAGTACAGGTGGCAGCGCTAACACAAGAGCTGAACGCCATCATTAAAATTGAGGGGAAGTTGTCAACAGACACTTAAAGGGGTTGTCATAAGCACAGGGAGCAGGTCCCATCTTTGAACCTTTAAATCAGAGCGGAGGTAGCCAGTACTTAGCATGGGGTCCGACAAAAGCAAAAGGGAGTAGGTTCCATCTTTGATTTGGAGCAGATGCAGCAAATACTTCGCATAGGAAGCACTCTATCTTAGACTAAGGTCTGTCACAATGCCCTTAGCTCTACAATCCAGGGACCGCGCTCTTAGCCCTACTAAGCAGAAACAGCGCTCCTAGCTTTAATACTCAAGGATAGCTCTCATAATCCTATTATCTAAGAAAGGAGCTCTTAGCCCTACTAAACAGGGACAGCCCTCTTATGGCCATATTACCCAGGGACAGCTCTCTTAAAACCCGGGCCATATTATGGCCATATTACCCAGGGACAGCTCTCTTAGAGCCCTATTACCCAGGGACAGCTCTCTTATAGCCCTAATACCCAGGGACAGCCCTCTTATGGCCATATTACCCAGGGACAGCTCTCTTAAAACCCGGGCCATATTATGGCCATATTACCCAGGGACAGCTCTCTTAGAGCCCTATTACCCAGGGACAGCTTTCTTACAGCCCTACTACCCAGAGACAGAGCTCTTACAGCCCTACTACCCAGGGACAACTCTCTTACAGCCCTATTAGCCAGGGACAGCTTTCTTATAGCCCTATTATCCAGGTACAGCTCTCTTATAGCCCTATTAGCCAGGGACAGCTTTCTTATAGCCCTATTATCCAGGTGCAGCTCTCTTATAGCCCAATTAGCCAGGGACAGCTCTCTTATAGCCCTATTATCCAGGCACAGCTCTCTTATAGCCCTATTTCCCCAGGGACAGCTCTCTTATAGCCCTACTATTCAGGGGCAGCTCTCTTATTGCTTTAATACCCAGGGACAACTCTCTTATAGCCCTACTACCCAAGGATAGCTCTCCCAAAACCCTACTACCCAAGGATAGCTGTCGTAAAGCCCTAACACCCAGGGACCACTCTCGTATAGCGCTACTATCAAGGAAAAATCTGTTGTATAGCCATGGTACGGAAGAACAACTGTTGTACAGCTCTACTACCCAGGGACAGCTGTGGTGCAGTGACAATAAACAGGGACAGCTCTCGTATACCTCTTCTACCCAAGGACAGCTCTCTTACAGCTCTACAACTCAGGGACAGCTCTCATATAGCCATGCTACCCAGGGATAGCTCTCGTACAGTCCTGCAACCAAGGGACAGCTTTCTTATAGCCCCTGGCCAGTTTGTACATTGCAGTCCATGCTTGTACCAAGTTTCATAGAGATCTGCATGAGCCCTTACAATTACAAGCGGCCCTTTGACAACAACCGTAATGCTGATGTGGTCCTTGGTAAAGATGAGTTTGACACCCCCTCACTAAGGTCTATGTTTTAACAAAATCAACAGAACTGATACTATGAGGTGGTATGACACAGCAACCAGTAAAAATCACAGTCCACAGTGAAAAATGTGCATATACGCACACATATCCACCCTGATTGGTGAGATGATAATATGATGAAATATTAATCTTCTTGAATTCACACTTACCACTAAAATTCTGGGCGATGTAAGATAAAATAATTATCTAGCACAAAATTAAGAAAAAAATCTCAAGGCATGAATTATTTTGTGTCAATGATTCAAAAATGGAGCAAAGTTACCCGTGATCTCACAAGAACTTGATAAAATAAGAAATAACCTAAGGATCTCTGGGTGTCTACCCACTGCCCCCCCACGACCACCACTGATACCCAGAAGAGTCCCATCTGAATGGAGGAGAGTTTTTGCATGCGCAACTTTGCTCCATTTATTATCTATGGAACTGCTGGAAACTGTTGAGCACAAAATGTCTCTATATGTCGATGTCCCAGACAATGGAGTGGAAGCCCAAATATTTGCAATATATTTATTATATTTTTATCAGTTCATACATATACAAAGAAAGCTGCCAGTCATTGTTAGGACCATCCACTGGATTGAAATTCCCAGAAAGATAAGAACACAAGTTAGGCTAGTTTCACACTTGCGTTCAGCGCATTCCGTCACTATGGAGAATAGCGCAGTCCGTTAACGCACTGCGCTATTCTCCATAGACTTGTATGGATGATGCACTGTAACACAAGTGTCTGCGTTGCATCCGTTGGACGACGCAGCGTCGTTATTTTGACGCTGCGTCGGGCGGATGGAACGCAGCATGTAACGTTTTTCTGCGCTTGGCGGAGTGTCAAAAAAACGCAACCTGCAGGAATCTGTTAGGCGTCCGTTGTTTTTATAATGGACGCCTATGGTGGCGGATTCCGTTAGAATGCGTCATTTGACGGATTCCGTTAACGCAGCTGTCTTTACACAACTGCGCATGCTCAGATGTGTAAAGACAAGGAAAAAAAACTACAACGGATTGCGTTATTTTGTACGATCTGTAGCATGCGTTGTGCGACTATATGCAACGCATCCGTTGCATGCGTCACACAACGCAATGCTACGGATCCCGTCCAACGCAAGTGTGAAACTAGCCTTATACTGAATCATTTCTCACAAAACTATGAATCAATCTACACACCTCCTCCTGCTCTATAACATGATCCCTGTAGATTGGACTTTATTTTCATAGTGACAGATTCCCTTTAAATCAACCCTATTTTCCTAGTTTTAAAATAAAGGAATAGTAATAATAATAATATTAGTATTATTTATAAATAAATGATAATAATAAATATAATTAGTACTGCTGTGTCCATATTGATCAAAATCTAAAATTATTTAAAACATACAATAAAGGCCAAAAATGAAGAGTTTCAGAATATGGCGACAGAAACAAAAAACAAATTTGATATGGACATAGTTGTACGGACCTTCTGTGTCATCTTGCAGGTTCATTTTTACTGCACAATCAATTACGGCCAAAGCAAGACCCGAAAAACAATAGAAGAATTGCAGGGGTTTTTTTTAAACAAATTTCACCCCACTTTGAATTTTTTTTCCCCATTTTTCAGTAAGTTATATTGTAAGATGAATGGTGGCAAGCTCTCATATGGCTATATCAGTGGAACAACTATAAGAACTATAGGTTTCTCTGTTTTGTCTTCTCTCATGTACAAGTACCCTCTGGATTTAAAGGTACTGCAAAAGATGTTGGCGAAGTAGGAATAAAAATTATTATTAATAACGACAAAGTTATTGTTCTTGAAAGAAGGAGAGATAAAACAAAAGCACAATAATATAAAATCTTCCAGTCTTGAATGGGTTAAAGGGAATCTGTCACCAGGTTTTTGCCACCGAATAAGAGAGCAGCATAACAGAGACAGAGATCCTGATTCCAGCGATATGTCACTTACTGGGCTGCTTAGTGTAGTATTGATAAAATCACTGTTTAAACAGTAGATTATTTATACAGGACTATCTGGCGCGCTGCAGGTAGTCCAGCATATTCATGAGGTCTGGATAACCGCTAGATCTGCAGCAGAGAAAACACAGATTTTATTAAAATGACAGCAAACAGCTCAGTAAGTAACACATCGCTGGAATCAGGGTCTCGGTCTCTACATTATGCTGCTCTCAGATCGGGGAAACAAAACCTGGTGACGGATTCCCTTTAATAAATAACGTCAACAATTTTATCCCATCCAGATTCATCATCCATTAATATGCTTTATATCAAATCATTGAATAGTGTTTTTTGGGATTTATTTGTTGTTTTTTTTTTAAGTATTGTACCTTCCATTACATTTGACAGAGCAGGTTCAAGTGCAGAAGGATCATTTTTGTGTCCAACTTTCACAGCTACAGAACTTGAGGCAGTGTTACTCCTAGAAGAAATACAACATTTTAGGACTGGTGGGATGTGAATAGCTGCTTCCAGTGGAAATCTGGCATCACATGTATTAAAGTAAAAAAAAAAAAAGAAAACAAAAAACCCCAAACCAGATGATTTAATACTGACTATTTAAACTTGAAGCGGTTGATAAAACAACAGAAATGTACTATGAATTGTAAGAAAATTGCAAGAAAACTATGGGTACGATTAAGAATTTCACAATAACCATTGAGTGAGAGAAATATCCGTGACCTGATAGTTCTTGCTGTTTACTATGTTTGCATATTTAAAAAAAAAAAAAAAAAATCCTATAGAGAGAACAGACTCTGACCACAACGTATGCAAAAAACTAATTAAATCTGTTTATTAAACACAAACATGAACAAAAACATGGATGCAAAAAATGCAGCTTCAGTAGACAACCCTCCTGATTAAAGGATCCTTATACACGGTCAGTAAAGGGGGTGTTACATGCAGCGATATCGCTGGTGAAAGCACCCGCCCCCGTCGTATGTGCGTCACGGGCAAATCGCTGCCCTTGGCGCACAATATTGTTAGGAGCCGTCACACGGGATTTACCTGCCTAGCGACGTCGCTGTTCCTGGCGAACCGCCTCCTTTTTAAGGGGGGGCGGTTGTGCGGCGTCACTGCGGCGTCACTAAGCGGCCGCCCAATTGAAGTGGAGGGGTGGAGATGAGCGGCCGTAACATCCCGCCCACCTTCTTCCTTCCGCATTGCCGGCGGCCGCAGGTAAGCTGCAGTTCGTTGTTCCCGAGGTGTCACATGTAGCGATGTGTGCTGCCTCGGGAATGACGAACAACCTGCAAGATCAACAATCAACGATTTTTGAAAAACGAACGATGTGTCAACGATGGACGATAAGGTGAGTATTTTCCATCGTTAACGGTCGTTCCTTGCTGTCACACGCAACGACGTCGCTAACGATGCCGGATGTGCATCACGGAATTCGTGACCGAGGCGATATATCGTTAGATACGTCGTTGCGTGTAACGGGGCCTTAAAGGGTGCTTTACACGCTGCGACATCGCTAACGATATATCGTCGGGGTCACGGTGTTTGTGACGCACATCTGGCGTCGTTAGCGACATCGCAGCGTGTGACAACGATCGCAAAAACGTCAAAAATCGTTGATCGTTGACATGTCGCTCCTTTTCATAATATCGTTGGTGGTGCATGCCGCTGGTTGTTCGTCATCGTCGCCATGTGTGACACCGCAGGAACGACGAACATCTCCTTACCTGCGTCCACCGGCAATGAGGAAGGAAGGAGGTGGGCGGCATGTTCCAGCCACTCATCTCCACCACTCTGCTTCTATTGGACAGCTGCCGTGTGACGTCGCTGTGACGCCGCATGAACCGCCCCCTTAGAAAGGAGGCGGTTTGCCAGCCACAGCGACGTCGCAGGGAAGGTAAGTCCGTGTGACGGGTGTAAGCGATGTTGTGCGCCACGGGCAGCAATTTGCCCGTGACGCGCAACCGACGGCGGCGGGTACATTCGCTAGCGATATCGATAGCGATATTGCAGCTGTAAAGTGCCCTTAAGGCATATAGATTGTGCTACAAGGTCAATCACAAACATTATATCTACCAAATAGTTTTTCTGTAAACAGTTTTTATAGCTAAAGGTGCTTGATGCTGACTTAGATATATACATTTCCATAATGTTTATACAAAAAAATATTAGCACGGGCACCTGCTAGTCACACTGTAATGTAGCCAGCCATTTAAGTGCAAGACAAAAAAACTTTCCATTATTATCTGGCCAAATATTTCATAGGCAATTACATACAATAGTATATTAGACAATAAAGTGCCGTGCTTTTTTATGTGTATCAGGTGCTTCATGCTTCAAAATATCCACCAGATGGCAATCTCATCTCTCAAGTGAGTGAAAAGATGATTTTGTTATAAAGTGCTTAATGCCAAGAATAACCACTCTGTGGCAGTCTCTACTTCCAGATTAACAATTAACCTGGTTTTCCAAAAATAAGACCCACCCGAAAAGTAACCCCTAGCGTGATTTTACAGGATTTTTAGACTATGCTTGAAATATAAGTCCTACTCCAAAAATAAGCCCTAGGTACAGTCAGGAATGGCGTTCGAGGGGAGTCGAACTGTGCAATTTCTCAGGGCCCCCACTCTCTTAGGGACCCATGATTAGAGAGAGATAGATGGAAGGATAGATAGATGGAAGGAAGGATAGCTAGATGGATGGAAGGATAAATGGATAGATGGAAGGACGTATGGACGGACGGATGGATGGAAGGAAGAATAGCTAGATGGATGGAAGGACGGACGGACGGATGAAAGGAAGGATAGATGGTTGGATGGATGGAAGGATAGATAGATAGATGGATGAAGGATAGATAGATGGATGGATGGATGGATGGATGGATGGATGGATGGATGGACGGACGGATGAAAGGATGGATGGATGGAAGGAAGGATAGAGAAATGGATGGAAGGATAGAGAAATGGATGGATAGATAAATAGATAGATAGATAGATAGGATACATAGACAGAGACACATAGATACACGTGTATTCCAAGCAGGGTTTGAAGAGTTAGGTTAATATTCCAGAATGCAATATCTGAATAAATGTTGATTTTTTTTTTTTGTTCAAGAATAAATGTAGCTTTTTGTTCATGGGAAAAAAATAAGCCCTAGCCCATCTTTCTTTGCAAAATAATATAAGACCTGGTCTTATTTTTGGAGAAACACGGTATCTAGAGAAGTTAATTTAATCTTGTGTACCACAGGGATATTTTACATAGTCACTGGAACCCATATATTATGTTTACCTGTTCGAATTGCATGTTCAATGGAGTGAAGACTATCAATATAATAACAGACATTATGGCTCACATGTCAACTGATGTAATCATCGTTATAGGCACGAAGTAAAAAATACCATACACTAATCAATGCTGGACTGACCGTTTAGACCTGTGTCGGATTGCATCCCCTTTAAGGATTGAAAGGTCTGTTATTGTATTGATACTCTTCTCTCTATTGTACATAGAATTTGAGCAGGTCAACACCCACCAGCTGTCTTGCGTCTGTGATTGGTTGCAGTCAGACGTGTCCCCACCCTGTGTGACAGCGTGTCTGACTGCTTTCAAACACAGACGTTTTGGGTTTCTAGATTGCTGTAAAACTAAATAAAAAAAAACAAAAACTGGAGTAGGTTACGCCCATATTATGATACCCAGCACAGATAAAGCATACGGCTACACGCTGCAGCCCCAGCTTATCTTGGCTGTGTATCAAAATAAGGGGGACTGCATGCGTTTTTTTGGTTGTTGGTTTTTTTTGGTTCCCCCCCAGTTTTGATACTCATCCAGACATTCTAAATCCGACAGCTGGGGATTGGTATTGTCATGCTTATTGGGATCCCCGAGCCTTAAAATAGCAGCCTGCAGCCGCCCATGCAGCAATCCTGGAACTTTACCTCGCTCATCCCGATTGTCCTTGTGCAGTGGCAATCAGGGTAATAAGGAGTTAAAGACAGCTCACAACTGACACTAAGCCCTAGATTAATAATGGGAGGAGTCTATGAGATCTTCCTCATTACTAATCTGAAAGTGAAAAGAAAAAAAAAATGAAACACCTTACCCTCTTACAACCCTTTATTAACCCCAAAAACAACCATATCGGACGTAATTCACATGAGGTTAACGATTTCGGCTTTGGTACATTACTGAAGGCACAACATGGGGCATAGAATTTACCCGCCTGCTGTGAGTTTCAGGCAGAGACGGAGCTGAAATCTGAACACAAAAATGCAAAAAAGAAAAAAAAAAATTAAAAAGGAACTTTTTTTTCTGCCAGGAGGTGAAAATGTAATGCTGAAATCTGGTACAGACATTTCAGCACCAAATTTGCACCACCTACGGAAAGATAACTGTACCCAAATAGCGTCAAAACCGGTTTTTGCATTTTTGTGGCCAAGAGAGATGCAGATTTGGTGCTGAAATTTTTACACCATATTTCTGCACCCAATCTACACATCAAGGCAAAAAAGCGCATCACTATCACATCAAGACTGCATGGTGTTTTGATGCGTTTTTTTTTGCCAGGAGGTGTAGATTGGGTGCATGATTATATTGTAAAAATTTCATCACCAAATGCGTATCTCTTGGTCCAAAGATGCAAAAAAAAAAAAAAAAAAAGTTTTAATTAACGCCATTTCGGAGCAGTTTTCTGCCAGGAGATGCAAATTTGGTGCTGAAATATCTGCACCAGATTTCAGGACCAAATTTGCACCTCCTGGCAGAAAAAAACCCAAAACATTTTATTTTTGCATTTTTTGGGCTAAAAAAATGCTAATTTTGTAGTGAAAGTTTAAACCATATTCATGTGGTATGATGCGGGGTTTTTTTGCCAGGAGGGGTAGACTGGGTGCAGGAATATGAAGAAAAAAATTTCAGCACCAAATCTGCATCTCTTGGCAAAAAAACGCGTTTTTCTGCGAGGAGATGCAGATCTGTGAATCTGAGTTTACTGAAGTCTCCTGAGATCAGGTTACAGGTGACAGGGGTCACAGGTGGAGGACTGTGGGAACCCCCAGCTGTGCCCGCAAATAACCTGCCTGAAGCTCACAGGTGGTAGTCATGTTCTATGCCCACATGCTACCACTTGAGATGAAGCAGAGCTGGAATCTTCATAGAACTTCGTGTAGTTTATATCGGACATGTGTGTTTTGGGGGTAAATAAAAAGGTGAAAGAGGGTGTGTATTTTATTTCAAATAAAGGATTTTTTCAGTTTTTGTGTTTTATTTGTTTTCACTTACAGATTAGTAATGGGGGGGGGATCATGGACACCTCCCATTACTAATCTAGGACTAAGTGGCAGCTGTCAGCACTTATTAACCAATTATTACCCAGACTTCCATCGCATTAAGGTAATTGGGATGAGCCGGGTCAAAGTTCCAGGATTGTCGCATCTAATGGATGAGACAATCCTGGCCAGCTATAGGCTTTTATTTTTAGGCTGGGGGGGCCCAATAAGCATGGGTCTTCTCAGCCTGAGAATACCAGCCTCCAGCTATTGGCTCTATCATGGCTGCGTATCAAAACTGAGGGGGACCACACGCCGTTTTTTAAAATAATTTATGTAACTAATTTTAAAAAGCCGCATGCGGTCCCTCTTATCTTGATACACAGCCAAGATAAAACGCACAGCTGGGGCTGCAGCCTATTGCCTTATATCTCATCTGTGTTAAGTATCATAATATGGGGGCCCCTATGCCAATTTTTTATTTATTTAATTTTACACATATATAGACGCACACGTCTCTGATTAAAGCAGTCAGACACGCTGTCACACAGGGGAATGAGGGCCCCCGGAAACAGTGTACAGCCGCGTGAGAGACACAGTAAGTATAACATTCCTGCTTTCCCCTTTTTTTTCGTTATTTTTCCTTTTTTTTTTTTTTTTTTTGTAATTACCCGAGTTTCTGGACCTAAAACGTTACCTGGAGTTCCCTGAGAACTCCCAGCCCGGGGTCGATGCTCGGGTAATTTTGAACCTGCGCAGATCAGGACTTTTACAGTCCTGGTCTGCCCATCACTAGTCCTGATTTTTTTTCTGTAAACATAAACCTAACATAAAAACAAAAATTGGCTATGGAAACAAGGCTTTAACGGTTTCTTTAAAACCATGTTATTGTCACTATACACATTTCATACAATGTGAAGTTACTGCATACATTTTTAACTGCATGTATGCTAATAAAGTGAACATGAAAACATTTTACCATTCGTCTGTAAAGTCCAGTCTTATTGTGCTTGTAGTAGTTCCTTCTGTACTGTAGTGTAATTGCAAAACAGGCTCACTTGTATCAGCTTCAGGACTGAATTTGGCATTTTCTGTAAAGAAGAAAAAAAAAATAAAATAATTAAGTTCAGACTTCACAAATAAACAATATCACAATTTTTATCTAACTGCTTATATTCACACACCACACACACACACACACACCTTAAGACTGTGTATTCATAACGTCTTTTCCAGGCATGAAAAACCAACAAGGTTTAAAAGGAAAACTGCTTGTAACTAATGCTGGCCCTTTTTTCTTTTATATGTTAGTGCTAAATTTATGTTAATATGATTTGCGATTATTCATAAATTATCAGATATTTGTCAAAAAGTTAGAAAAATTAGCAATTTTCAAACTTTAAAATAATATTTTTTATTTCTATAGCGCCAACATATTCCGCAGCGCATAAAATGTTTATACCTATAATCCAGATAGTCAAGTACACAAAATAGTTAATAAACGACATATACCATATATCTGCCTTAAATCAGTACCATTTCTGAAATGCCCTTCTATTTAAATTGGGATGATAGGTTTAAAACTTAAGCAGCAACTTTTCATTTTTTCGAGGAAATTTACAAAACCTGATTTTTTTACAGGTTTATTAAGTTTTGAAGTGACTTGGGGGGGACCAATATATTGCCAACACTGCCAAAGGGGATACCAAAAGTGTTTTAAAAAAAACAGTACCCTTCAAAACTTACAGGTAGTTTATTAATCCCGCAAGTGCTTTTCAGGAAATAACACAAAAGTAGAATAGAATGACAGGAATGAACAGGTTTATTTTTACAACTAAAATGTTGCTCCCATCTGAACAGGCCACTACAGATGGCAGACTGTACTTGGCTATGGATTACCATTTCAACCATCAGAAATACACAAATCGCGATCTTAGGGTGCCTATGGGGTTATAGAGGAATCCCCCATACTCTGTTAACTATCTAAATGCTGTTGTCACTATTGACAACAGCATCTAAGGGGTTAAACGGCCATGGTCAGTGCCCACATTGATCGTGGCTGATGCAGTAGTAGTACTGTAGCTCTATAGTACGGGTAATCAGACGATCGCAGTTTCAAGTCCCCTATGGGGACTACTAAATCAAGTTAAATGTAAAAAAAATTAAAAAACTACAAAAAAGTTCAAATAACCCCTCTTTTTCACATTAAAAATAAGGTATTGCCGCATTCGTAAAAGTCTAATCTATTCAAATATTAAATAAATGAATCCGATTGGTTATTAACAAGAAAAAAAAATGAAAAGGCAGAATTACAGGGTTTTTTGGCCACTGCGACATTGCAATAAAATGTAATAAGAGACGATTAAAACTTTTCATCTGCCCCAAAATGGCATCATTAAAAATGCCAACTCAGCGAGCGAAAAAAATAAAACCTTCTCACATCCCCATATTCCAAAATATGAAAACATTAATATTCTCAGAAAATGGAGACACAGGAAATTTTTATTTCATTTACAAATTTTGAATTTTTCTTTTCACCACTTAAAAAAAAAAATATATGTATACCGTATTTTTAGTTTTATAAAATGCACCGGATTATAAGACGCACCCCGAATTTAGAAATAGTAAAGGTAAAAAAAAAAAAAATGGGGTCCATTTTTATAATCCGATGGTGTCTTATCGGGGAGATGGGGTGGCAGCGGTGGGGAAGCGAGGTCACAGAGCAGAAGGGCGGTGCTGGACAACGGTGATGCTGCGGGCGGTGCAGAGCAGGGCCCAGATGCTCACTGCGGGCAGCGGCGCTATGCTGAGCGTGCTGCGGGCGGTGAGACACTGGCCATTCTGAAGATGTTGGCGGTGCGCACTTCAAAAAAAATGGCAGCTGGAGTCGGCGCGTGCGCAGATAAGGGCTTGAGCCGACTCTGGGAGCCATTATTTGAAGCCCTTACCGCCGGCATCTTCAGAATGGCCCTTGCTTCGTTGCCCGCAACACAGAGCTTCACCGCACGCACAGCTGCCCAAAGCACGCACAGAGCCTCGCTGCCCGCCGCACAGAGCAGCGCTGCCCGCCGCACAGCATTGCCCTTGCCTCCTATGCTCCCTCTCCACCACCCCCTGGTAAGCTACATTCAGATTTTAAGATGCACACCCCACTTCCCTCTCAAATTTTTAGGAGGAAATGTGCGTTTTATAATCCGAAAAATACGGTATATACATGTTTGGTATCTACATACGGTACTTGCAGTGACCTGTAAAAACATATTGTCAGGTCAATTTAACTGTATAATGAACATGGTAAATAAATAAAAATTGTGGAATTGCACTTTACATTTGGAAAGGTTTTTCCATTTTGCAGTACAGTATGTGGTAGAATGAATGGAGTAACTGAACTGTACAACTTGTTCCGCAAAAAAAGAAGCCCTCATATGGCTATATTGACGGGAAAATAAAAAAAGTTATGACTCTTGACAGAAGGGGATTAAAAAAACGAACAAGAAAAATTAAAAAAATTAGCCATAGCATGAAGCGGTTCAAAGGGTATTCACAAAATCGCAATAATATATCCATATATTTTATTCATTTGTGCCAATATAACCAATTTTTAAATATGCCATGTTTTGTAGATCTCATACCCAAAGGATGACCCTATCGGCTCTATTTATTTTTCAACTGCCTTTGGAGCGCCATCATTTAGTAGTTCCAGCTCATGATTGATCATATACAGTACAGTCTCTCTCACCTCGCTTTGAGCCATCATATATGTGTTGTGTCTAGACTGGAGCGTCTAATGTGAGGGATTTTCACATGGCAAAGGGCACAAACTCCTTCCTTAAAGTGCAGACCTCATACCAGAAAGTAGCGGTGTCTGTGTGAGGGTAACTAAGAAAAGTAATGTACTGTCAGATGGGCTGTAAATAAATGGTTTGAGACGAGAGATGCTCTACACTGCAGGAGGAGGCTGAAAAGAGAGATATACTGCAGGATGGTTTTCTGTGTACAGGGGACTGAGGTGAGTTGAGCTGTGTTTGTTGCCTGCTGCTGAAAGTCTAGTGATGCGAAACTACAAATGCTGCTCAGTTGATGCATAAGGCATCAGTGGGCCTCAGAGCGGTTTACTGATGAAAGTTAATTCACACTGAACAGAAATGATGGCGGCCAACGATGTTGGAGATGTCAAGGAGATCACTATGCGTCTGTAATTGTTGTCACCAGATGAGCCTTTGGTGGTAGTGTTACCATGAGGGCAGGTGTGTCTACACTGTGTGAATGGTACAGTGACAAGCTTTTACAACTTGAATAACATCATTAATCCAGTCATTGTGCCTCTGCATTAACAACACAGGGTTAATTTCATCTTCATGAGCGACAATGCTCCAACTCATTGAGTTTGCGTCATTAGGTAATGGCTGCTGGAGACTGGGGTACCCCAAATGGAGTGGCCAGCACTTTCTCCAGATCTGAATCACATAGAAAGCATATAGGATCAGCTGAGTTGCCGTGTAGTGGCTCACAACTCTACTCCAAATAACCTTAATGACCTTAGGGTCGCCCTTCAAGAAGAGTGAGATACCATCAGCAGATAAGGTTTCCACAGTACCATCTCTATGCTGATGACACCCAACTGTGTACATAGTCTCCTGACATCACCCCTGCATTATTACAAAATACTCGCGATTATCTGTCTGCTGTCTCCAACATCATGTCCTCGCTCTGTCTAAAAATGAACCATGTCCCTCTCCCAACCTTCTCAAACCCAATATTACCATTTCTGTTTGTGGTTCTACCATTACGCCCCAGCAGCATGCCCGCTGTCTTGGGGTTATATTGGACTCGCTCTCCTTCGCTTCCCACATTCGTTCACTCGCTCGTTCATGTCACCTCCACCTCAAACACATCTCTAGAATTCGACCTTTTCTTATCGTTGACTCTGCAAAAACTCTTAGGCTATGTGCCAACGGGACTATGTACCTGCGGATTTTGCCGAGGAAAACCTGCGGATTTATCTGGATTTTCTAGATAAATCCGCAGGTTTTAGCCAGTACAGACACTGCCCATATTGTCCTATGGTACATGGGGAGTGCTGTGTCCATTCTGCGGTATGTGTGGCTGCGGAACATGCTGCGGATTTCCCGCAGCCGCACGTAACTGCATGTCAACTATTCCTGTGGAAATCCTGCCTCTCCACTATGGAGATAGAGGCCAGGACTTCCGCAGGTAAGTCGCACGAATGTCCGCAGGTTTGCCGCAGATATTTTGCTGGAATCCCGCAGCTATGGATAGCTGCGGATTCCGGGGAGCTGCTGCAGGAAACCTGTGGACATCCCTGCGGATATATCCGGAGGTACATAGTCCCGTGGGCACATAGCCTTACTGTCGCGCTCATTCATTCTCGCCTGAATTATTGTAATTCTTTACTAATTGGTCTCCCTGTTACTAAACTTTCCCCTCTCCAATCCATTCTGAATGCTGCAGCCAGGATCATTTTCCTCTCCAACCACTTCACTGATGCCTCTGCTCTGTGCCAGTCATTGCACTGGTTGCCTATCCATTACAGAGTTCAATATAAACTTATTACTCTCACCCACAAAGCTCTCCACAGTTCCGCACTGCTCTACAGCTCCTCCCTCATCTCTGTCTATCACCCCCACCTGTGCCCTCCGTTCTGCTAATGAACTAAATTACTAAAGCTGATCGAACGACCCAAAAACCGGGACCGGCGGATCACTGCCAGATTTGAAAAAGAGTCCGATCCGCTCCGGAATCCGTTGCCCATATAAGTCAAGGGTAACCGGAATCCGGAGATTAAAAATGTTTGTGGCGGTGATAGGGGGTAGGAGTGAGTGTGGCATACTCACCGAGGCGCTTTCATGGTGGCACACTCCTTCCGGGTCTCACTTTTCCCTTCCGGAGGAGACAATTCAATATTCACTACTTTGCCCGCCCACCGTCGCGTGTAATTGGTTGCAGCTAGACGCATCCCCCTCCTAAGTGTCAGCATGTCAGCTGAGTGCAAGTGTGACTCCGCCTTTTTTTTTTTTTTTATAAATAATTTAAAAAAAAAAAAAAAACCGATGTGCGGTCCTACCTAATTTTCATCCTCAACCATGATAACGCCAGCTGAGAACTGGTATATTCTCAGCCCGCAGCCGCCCGGTATTGTTGCATCTATAATATGTGACAATCCCGGTGCAATACCGGCCCTTCCTGTTGGCCTGGTGCGGTGCCAATCGGGGTAATAAAAGGTTAATAGTAGCGCACAGCTGCTACTAAGCGCTAGGTTTGTGATGGTACAGGCATCTATTAGATACCTGCATCACAAACCTGTAAATGAATGTAAATAAACAGACACATAGAAAAATCCTTTATTTGTAATAAAGTACAAAACGCACCCTCCTTTACTACTAAGACTGCCAGCTCTGAGTGTAGCGGAGCCGTGATGAGCGATGACTGCAGCAGACACTGTCACAGGCTGGGGGCGCGTCAGTCTGTAACCAATCACACACAAGAGGACGGACGTTGGGCGTGGAAAGCAGTGCAAGTGTCTGCGCACCTGTCAGAAGAGTGCTGTCATCGCAGACCCGCACGAGTCTTACATCACCCGGCATAGCCTGCCGCTGTTTGAACATGAGCGTGCATGTACCTAGAAACACATGCACTCTCCTGTCAGAAGTGTGCAGCTGTGCTGCGATGTCAGAGTCGCGGGAGTCCCTTGCAAGTGTGACTGCGGCCTAAGAAAAACTGTATGCAACTTTTGTTTTTCATTTAAATAAATAATTAAAAAAAAAAAAAAAAAAACCGACGTGCCATGACAACGCCGGCTGGGGGCTGGTATATTCTCAGCCCGCAGTCGACCGATATTGCCGCATCTATTAGATGTGACAATCCCGCTGCGATACCGGCCCTTCCCGTTGGCCTGGTGTGGTGCCAATCGGGGTAATAAGAGGTTAATAGCAGCGCACAGCAGTTACTAAACCCTAGGTAAGTGATGGCACAGGCGTCTATCAGATACCTGTATCACTAACCTGTAAGTGAATGTAAATAGTCACACACAAAAATCCTTCATTTGGAATAAAGTACAAAACACGCCCTCCTTCACCACTTTATAAACCCCGAACACACCCTGCAACTCCAGCATAATCCACACGAGGTCCCACGACGACACATCCAGCTCTGCTACATCTCAGAGCGAGCATCCATAGAGAAGATTGCCAGCTTTGAGTGTAGCCTATGACTGAGCCATGATAAGCGATGACTGTCACAGGCTGGGGGTGCGTCAGCCTGCAACCAATCACAAGACGAGAGGACGGCGGGTGGACGGGGAAAACAAAGAAAGCTGTGTATATGTGATGGACAATACAGGAAGTGAATGTGCGACCCGGAATCAGTGTGAGATGCTGCTGTCAAGCTGTAATTGATGTTCCGGGCCACATGACAAGTTATTCAGACATTGACTTTTTTATTAATATTTTTTTTGGGGGGGGGGGCGTTATATGCTTACCACTTATGTTGCCTCTTGTTTCAATAAATTGATTGAGATGAAGAACTCACCGTTGCATGCTTCTACGTCATCCCGGGCGATTTTTCGTTTTTTTCAATACCATTTTACAAGAGCCACAACTTTTTATTTTTCCTGTCACTATAGCCATAAGGGCTTGTTTTTCGTGGCACCATTCATTCTGCCCCATATTAAACTGGAAAACGGAAAATAATTCCAAGTGCTGTGAAACTGCTAAATAAGTGTTTTTTGAATATTCTATTTACCATATTCACTATATTGCATTATGATTCCCAAGGTCAGTATGAATTCATAGATTCCAAAAATGTATTAGTTTTACTTTTAAGTGATGAAAAAAAAATCAGAAATTGAAAAAAAAAAAAAAACAACAAAATTGCACTTTTCTCACCATTTTCCAAAACCTGTAGCATTCTCATTTTTTCTGCATCTACAGCTCAGTGACAGCTTATTTTTTGCTTCTTGAGCTGACGTTTTTAATTAGACCATTTTTGGGTAGATGCGATGTTTTGATCGCCTGTTATTGCATTTTATTGCAATGTTGCAGCTCAAAAACTGTGTTTCTGGTGGTTTGATTTTTTTTCTTGCTAGGTCCTTTACCAATCAGCTTAATTGATTTTATATTTTGATCGGGCATTTCTGAACACGGCAATACCAAATATGTGTTTTGTTGTTGTTTTTTTATTATTATTATTTTACATTCAATGAGGCAAAAAAGGGTGATTTGAACTGGGGGGGGGGTTCATATTTTTAAAAACTTTATTTTTTCATTTTTATAGATTTTATTAGTCACCTTGGGGGACTTCCACCAAGGACAGGCCACACTGCTTCCATGTGGGTCTCCTCTCCCCTGCTTACAAGTCCTCCAGGAATGCCCCCAGGTTGTGCGCGCACACCTCTGCCCCTCTCTTCAAGAGCCAGCGTACCATTTCCTGGAAGTGCCTCTCAGCCAATTGCTGAGAGGCACTGGGTACTTATGGCACTCTCCCACTAGGAGAGCTGCATGAGCAACATGTTTAATTAGTTAGGGGCCCGTGCCCTTGCCAGCTAGCTGTCAAGCCCCCATGTCCACTCTGAGTCCCAGTTTCAGCGTGTATTAACTTTACATGTACCCTGTTACTAGCCTATTCCAGTTGTTTCATCTGTCCTGGCTACACTAGTGACTAGGTACTGCCAGGCAGGATAAACAATCTGTCTCAGCCGTCCCTGCTACACTAGTGACTCTGCCTGTCTGCATCTGTTCTTGCCCTGGGTGTCAGCTGCCACAATTCTGGTCTCTGCCCTGGCAGTGGCACCTGGCATCTGCCTCAAGACAGTCAAGCTCATCCCTCTAAAGAGTAAGCCTGGATCACCCCTGTGGTCTAGTGGGTCCACTCCTGCTTGCCGTCTCCAGCGGCGAGCGTTACAATGATGCTTCAGCAACCCTCTGAACAGCAGAAATGCTGTTGTCCTGTGAATGCCAGCGCTCTGATGGTATTCACAGGAAGTGAGGCATGACAGCAACAGAGTAACACCGATGGCGGAAGGGAACAGTGCAATCCCCACTGCAGCGTAATTAGATCGCGTTGTAAGAGTTTGACAATGCAATCTAAGGGATTAACAGGAGCAGGTTAATCAGAGATCCACATGCGCCTGTTAGCTGCACATGTCTACTCATCTGATCAGCAGACATGTGTGAGGAATAATGCAGGCTTGCTGCGCAAACCTGCATTAAAGGGAAAGACACGGCCAAGGACATGAAGGGGTTAAATGCCCTAATTTCATGAGAAAATATCACTCTAGCATGAACTTTTTACTTTTAACACAAATTTCACCAAAAAGCTAAATGTCCCTAGCTTTTTGTGAGTAGTGTATATATCATAATGCCTTTATGTAATTACTTAACATGTAGAACTCGCAGTATATATATCAAATGTTTTTCACAAAATTATTATTCACAATGAATATTTTCTTCTACTTAGACATAAGTTCAGCACGGTTACTATTACTTTGAATTGTGCCATACATGACATAGAATACTGAATAATGAAACCCTGATCATTTTTAAACATATAATTTTTGCATGCAAGAAGACCAGAAAGGCACAATAACATGGAATGAAAAAAACCTGTTTGGCATATCCTGCTATTTTCACTTTGGAATAGAAAGATTTACTTCAATGCGAAAAAAAAAAAAAGAAATCACTTGTGACAAATTCTCTGAAGAAATGTAGAAAATGAACTCTGTGAATTTAATTTAGGCACTCCTGCTCCATTAATATCCCATGCAGGCCCTGGTCTGCAGATAAGAACATTTTACATTTTATCATCTATAGTAAATTTACAAGCAAAATGAAGCTTGAAACGTGGGATTAGACAAAGCATTCCAAGCAAACAATTAGAAGCCATGCTCCAAGGTAGTTTATGATCTATAGATAGTCTTATATGTAATATATTGGTATTCACAAGCAGCAGTTATGTTTTTAGAAATGTTCCTAGACAAAGTGTTAATAGTTTGTTTTTAATTTTATCCTGAATCATTGCTGTATAATTATCCTAAAATATAACTGCAGCTTTAAATGGGTTCTAGAGTATTTTAAGAAAATCAGCCAAAAGGAGAAACTAGTATAAAATAAACAAGTAAACTACAGTCGTAGCCAAAACCTTGCAGACTGACACAAATGTTTGTTTTCTCACATATTATTGTATGTGGCTTCAGTGATTTTATATCTTTTAGTTGGATATTTCTATAGTTACTGAAGTACAGGTATCAGCATATGAAAGATTTTACACTTTCATTGACAAATACAAATCAAGTTTATGCAAATACTCAGTATTGATAATGTTGACCCTTATTTTTCAAGATTTCTATAGATCTCGCTGGTATGCTGTAAACCAGTTTCTGGGCCAAATTCAGACACCTGGCAACTCCTTCTTATCTAATCAGTGCTTGGAGTTCATCACAATTTGTGTTTTTATCTGTTCATTCACTTTTTGAGGTTCTTAATCAGTTTGAAATCTGGGGAGTTTCCTGTGCATAGGCCCAAAAATTACATTTTTTTTTCTATTGTGCTTCATCAGAGAAAATAACATTACCCTGGTCTTCTGTTGTCAAATCCTTGAATTTTTTATAAAGGTTATTTTCTCTGATGAAGCCCCTTCAGGCTAGAACATCTGAAAACATGGTTGTCTTAACAAGAGAAGATGAGCGCTACTACAAGCCATGTGTCATGACACAGATAAAAGGAACCAATCACCAGGATTGTCGTATATAAGCTAAAGCCAGTGCTGTACTGGCACTATCAGGCTGATTCTCTACATACCTTTAGTGGTCAGCTCGGATGTTAAGGCTTTGAAATCCAAAAAAAGTAAAGTTTATAAAATGAGCTGCTTCTTGAGTGACAGCAGCTGAGGATCAGATCATATATTCATAGTTATCCCCTGCCTCTGTTAGAATTAGCATAAGTATTATACAAATGATTCACTTTGCTAGCAGGACCTGTGTGAGGTCATACCCATGTGACCAGAAGGGGCGGGGCCTCAGCCAACAAAGCTGGATACCAGGTCACATGGGTATGACCTCACACAGGTCCTGCAACAAAGTAAATAGTTTGTATAATACTTATGCTAATTCTAACAGGAGGACAAAGATAACTATGAATATATTATCTGCTCCATTGCAACAGCCACTCAAGCAGCTGCCGATTTTTTTTTTTAAACTTTACTTTTTTGGATATGAAAGCCCAAACATCCGAGCTGACCACTAATGGTATGCAGATAATCAGCCTGATAGTGCCAGTATAGCACTGGATTTAGCTTATATACGAAAATCCTGGTGATTGGTTCCCTTTAAGCATCCTGAGACCATTCATGTGTGGAATTACTTTTCATTCAAGGGAATGGGTTCACAGATAATTTTGCCTAAGAAGAACAACTATGAATAAAGAATGGTATCTAAACATCATTGACAAACAACTTCTCCCAATGATCCTATTACAATTTAGTCATGTACAATGCTTTTTCCAGCATGATGGATCACAATGACACAGGGCAAAAGTTATAACAAAGTCCCCAGGAAAATCCCCAGATCTCAATCCCATTGAGAACCTGTGGCCACTCCTCAAAAAAAAAGGGGTGAACATACAAAATCACACAAATTGTGATAAAATCGAAGCACTGATTAGGCAAGAATGAGGTGCCAATAGTCAGAATTTGGCCTAGAAGGTATCCAGCATGCCAAGTTCAGAATGTGTAGAATTCTTTAAAGATAAGAGTCAACATTGTATATATTGAGCCTTTGCAATGCTTATAATTGTACTTCAGTACATAGAGACATATGACTAAAAGATCTAAAAACACTAAAAGTAGAAAACTTTGACAAAACCAACAATTGTGTCAGTCTCAAAACTTTTGGCCGTGACTCTTTACTCATCTACTAAAGGGACTCAGCACATGACTGTTCAAACCACGCATAGGTGCTCGGTGTACCCTTGGCGTAGCAAAACGGTTCAGTGCAACTTCCGACCTACTGGTTTTCGATTAATCTCCACTTTTCTCTGTCTCCGTAAAGCCAAAGCTGTAAATCAATATAGAAGGGGGCAGGGTAGAGAAAGAGGAAAAAAAAAAGTAGGTGGGAAGGTGCACGTAAATGTTTAACCATGCCAAAGGTGCACTGAATGTCTATATTTGGTTTGAACAGACATTCTGTGTTGACAGACTATCCTTAAATCCTCCACTGGCTCCAGCACCTTTAGTGAGGTGGTTTCCCATGGTCTCCATTTATGTCAAACAGCGATGAAATGCTGTCTTTGTGCACATGACGCACATTGCAGGATCACCACTATGGCCAATAATTTTCAGCAGAGTGAATGGAATGCATTCTATATCTACAGAAGTAAAAAGGGATCAGCAGGGAATACCAGAGGAAGGAGCTGGAGTCAATGGATGACAAAGACTGATTCTAGGTCACTTTATTTTATACCATTTAATTTAGAGATGAGCGGACCCATGGAAGTTTGGTTCGGCGGGTTCAGCCAAACTTTACATTAAGATTGGTTTAGGACCCAAACTTGACTTGAACCCCAATGGAAGTCACTAATTGGGCAGTTCAGGTGCCCTGTCCACATGCAGCCAGCTATAAACAGATCAATTCAGGGGGCGGGGGCTTTTCCATTTTTTTTTGGGGGGTGCACACTACATCCGATCATGCTGTTACCCCCAATGCGAGGTGTTCAAACACTGCAAACAGCTCACACTGGGCTGAGCACTGAGCAAACCTGAGCACAACGATACTCGAGTGGTGTTCATACGTAAAGCATCAAAACTCCAAATACGAACTTTGCTTTTTGTGCAAAATCTTTGTTTGGTATAAACACTGAACCTCGGGTCCGCTCATCTCCAATTTCAATACAGTTTTGAAAAACCCCTAACTCTTACCAGTTTAAGGACGTCAAACTGGCCAAGTAATGGAATAGAGGCTGACAAGCTGAATGAAACATAGCTTTTATATTTTTAAAGTCCAACTGAACATCAGAGATTTTTCTCTGGGGCATATATGCTTTCATCTGAATGAAGATTACCAATCAAAAGCAGGCAGCCACATACAGGGGAAAAAAGAAAATGCCTCAACAATAGCGGAGAACAGGCTTTCTCTTGTGTGAGACATGTAATTACTGTATGATCTCCTCAATGATCTCACTGCAGAATAATTACAAGTGGGGGAAGTAGAGCAGAGATAAGTGTAATTACTGACCATTCAGACTTCATCTCAAAGCAGTCACTGTGTGGGGAGAGGATACAGCAAAAGTGACAACACTGTGAGAAGAGATGCAGCTGCAGAGGTGTTTATAATAAGACCGAGTTCAGCTCTGCCGTACTGCTCCTCCCCCCAAAGTGAGTGCTATCAGATGAAAGCTAAAGAACTATTAGTAAGTATTCTCTTCTCTGCTCTATTCCCAGAACTTAAAATCATGTGAAATCAGCAAAGATCTGGCGGTTTGTCATTACATCTCATATAGGATGAAGCCCAGTCTTAGCTATTGTGAGGGCCCAGTTTCTTCATCCACCTGTAGTCAATGTCATATAGAGAAAGACGTACAAGCCTCCAGAGAATGACTAATAAAGCCCAGCTGGGCTTATGTATTAGAACTTTACAAGCTAATATGTTTACAACGGAGAGGAGAAACAAACAAAAAAATAATAAAAAAATGTATATATAAATATACATATATATTATTATATATATATATATATATATATATATATATATATATATATATATATATATATTTAATTTTTTATATATTTATATGCTTTATTCAGTTCTGCAGCCAATATTCCATGATGTGGCCATTTTCACATGCTCAAGCTGGTGAAAGTCTTCTTTAAAAATGTATTTTAATGCTCTAAAATACTCAGTAAAATGAGTTACTGTACAACTGCCACCTATAAGCTAATGCAACACTCAGGTAAAACCCACACTTATACTATCCTGCAAGATTTGTAGACCACGCACCCCGTCCTTCATCAAGTGACATGGATCCAAGGTTTTTGCTAAGCATAGAAGTAGAATCTGAAACAAGAATTATATTTCAGGCCGCTTCAGAACAGTTAAAATATTTTTTTCATTGAATAAAAGATATGTTTTATAGTCGTGCGAAAAGGTAAGAATACGGTATGTTGATACGCCAATGTTTGGTAAATAAAAAAAGACTGCTCTGCCGATTTCTAGGAGAATTTGGAGTAAAAATGTGAGGATGTAACTTGGGTTTCTACTGTGATTTGCAGCATGAAAGATAACAGAAGCCATGCCTAGTCTTCTATGTAGTGAAGTAAATAATGACCATATAGTAAGAATATTGCTAGAGAGGCTGGAGAAGGTGGGCTGTAGTCATTTTTGCTTTGTATTTCACTACATCTCTTATTCTATGACATCGATTCATCATCGTGGTTTCTCCTCTATTCTGGAGTTATTTGCTCCTTTTTAGTGACTTTAGTATTTCCACCTTTTTTTCTACATATTTAGCTCCATTCTTTAAATTGTCTTTAAGCTGCCTTTGAAATTTTCCCAAACTTTGCTCATCTAGAAGTTTTAAACAGAATCATGAAATACGACTTTTGTTAAGTGTCGTAATTTTTTGGCACAACTCAAAACTAGTCCCTTCCCGGAGTAAGGTTTCTGGCAGAGTTCAAAAGTTGGTGCATTTTTTTAAACAAAATGTACAACTTTTTAAAGAATTTGCAATTTTCAGTGCTAAAAAGTCATAAATAAAGGGCAAAGAAAATAAAGAGCAATTTTTATTTTGCGCCAATTCAAGAACTGCGTGCACCATTTTTAAGAATTTACAGTGAAAATACATTAGCAAATATAACAAGACAAAAGAAGGAAAGTGACTTCAAGAAATTGCAAATGATGAATTGGGCCCTAAATTTTTTAAAAAATGATTCTTTTTTTTTTACCATTAAAGAGAACCAACCAGCAGGATTTTCTATATAAAGTAAACTGGCACTAGGATGCTGAAAGTAAGCATACCTTTTCTTCAGAGATTGGATGTTTTATTTCAGAAATATGTGCAAGTAAAGTTTCAGCAATGCACTGATATTTGATTGACAGGTGCAACAAGAATGGAATATGCGTGTCGGGTCTTACTAGTTAGTTCCCTTTAATCCTTGAATCCTAAATATAAAGGGTAACAGCAAAAAGAAAAAACACAGTTTCCTTGTAAGGTAACATAAAAAAATATAACTAAATAAAAAGTATTTCCTGTAAATGAGATGAATTTCAACAAATAGTTTAGTAAGGTTATGTTCACACAGTGCATCTTTTATTGCATTTTTGGTGCATTTAAGGTCACAAAGATGAACCAAAATACACATATTTCCTTTCCCCTCCAAAGTCTATGAGATTTCTGTTTTTCCAGTCAACAGATTTGACAAAATGCAGTAAAAACATGGCAAAAATCATGTAAAAAAACCCCTGCATGTATTTTTGCCATGGGGCGTTTTTTTATGGCCCAAAACGCTACATCTTTGTGGGTAGAAAAGATGCACTGTTTGAACATAGCCCAAGTCTCATGAAATCAGATAAGCAAGCATTTACATCAGCCGATTAGCCTAAAACAATGTTCCTAAGAACACTCATATCTATTCAGTCAATGTACACAGACTGCTAAGGCTAGGTTTGCACACTGCGTCTTTTTGACGCTGCGTTTTTGTGCGTTTTTGGCCGCTAAAAACGCACAAAAACGCACTTGCGTCGAAAAAACGCATAAAAAAACGCATGCGGTTTTGCCGCGATTTGGTGCGTTTTTGGCTGTGTTTTGCTGCGTTTTTGATCTCTGCGTTTTGCTGCGTTTTTGATCTCTGTGTTTTGCTGCGTTTTTCCAATGCATTGCATGGGGGGAAAACGCAGAAAAACGCAGGAAAGAACTGACATGTCCATTTTTTTTTTTTACTCAAAAACGCAGGTAAAAAAAACAGATGTGTGCGGACAGCAAAAATGAAAACTCTTAGACTGGGGAAGCAAAGTCCTGCAGTTTTGAGGCAAAAAAGCACCAGAAATACGCGCAAAAACGCCGCGAAAAACGCACTGTGCGCACATAGCCTAATCCGCTGCCCAACGAACAAGACGTTTGTTCACTATGTAAAATGATATTAAGCTTGCGTAAATTGATTGTTCTCAGTACTACATCAATCTATAAAAGAACGCAATATGTTTTCTAGTACAATGGCAGCCTATGCATAGAGAACAACTGATTAAAGAGTTTTACCAAGAATAAAGTAAATTTTAAAGTTGATATTAATCAGTGGATCTTGCAATAATAATAATTTCCACAACTGGATGTGTTTAACCCCTTCAGCCCCGGGGCACTTTCCGTTTTTGCGTTTTTGTTTTTTGCTCCCCTTCTTCCGAGAGCCGTAACTTTTTTATTTTTCCGTCAATCTTGCCATATGAGGGCTTGTTTTTTGCGGGACAAGTTGTACTTTTAAATCAAACCATAAGTTTTACCATATGGTGTACTGGAAAATGGCAAACAAATTCCAAATGCGGAAAAATTGCAAAAAAAGTGTGATGGCACAATAGTTTTTGGAATGTTTTATTCACGGTGTTCACTATATGGTAAAACTGATGTGTGGGTATGATGCCTGAGGTCGGTGCGAGTTTGTAGACACCAAACATGTATAGGTTTACTTGTATCTAAGGGGTTAAAAAAAATTCACAAGTTTGTCCAATAAAAGTGGCGCACGTTTTGCACAACACGTAGCGTTCTTATTTTTTGGGATCTATGGCTCAGTGACTGCTTATTTTTTGCGTCTCGAGCTGACGTTTCTAATGGTACCATTTTTGCGCAGATGCTACGTTTTGATCGCCGCTTATTGCATTTTGCGTAAAACTTGCGGTGACCAAAAAACGTAATTTTGGCGTTTGGATTTTTTTTGCCACTACGCCATTTACCAATCAGATTAATTGATTTTATATTTTGATAGATCGGGCATTTCTGAACACGGCGATACCAAATATGTGTATATTTATTTATTTTTTAACCCTTTAATTTTCAATGGGGGTGATTTGAACTTTTAGGTTTTTGGTTTTTTTATTTTATTTTTTAAATTTTTTTTTAATTTTACTAGTCCCCCTACGGGGTTATAGCGATCAGCAATCCGATCGCTATTATCCATCAGCTGATCACAGCTATACAGCTGTAAACAGCAGATACAGTCACTTTCTTTTTCCCTCTGTTCCGTGCCGAGGGAAAACGAAAGTGAAACATCATAGCTGCAGGCTCATCACATAACCCTGTGCTACGATGGCATCCACCGATAGTCACGTGATCACGCACGTGACTTCCGGTGGGGGCGGCGGTAAGTAAAAAATACATGGCCGAGCGCATTTAGATCTTGCTGCCAGACTTTGGCAGCAAGATTTAAGGGGTTAATGGCCGCGGGTGGAAGAGATTCCACCCGTGGCTAGCAGGCACACATGTCAGCTGTTGAAAACAGCTGATATGTGTGCCGACCGCCGCCGCCTGCCCGCGGCAGGGGGCGGGGCTTAACGGGACACGCACCATGACGGATATATCCGTCCATGGTCGTGAAGGGGTTAAAAACATGTTCCTGTGCTGAGGTAATCTTACCGTATATATGTGTCCCTGCTATGTACTGTGTAATGGCTGTGTCTCACCGTACAGGAACACGATCTGACCATACCACATCTCGATAGGGGAGGACACAAAGGAGAGTAAAAGGACATTACAGAAGCTGATTCTTTTTGTGAGGTAAAACATTTACCTGCCTGTTTTTAAAAAAGGTTTTCCCTCAAAGAAAGAATTATTTGTGATCTCATGCTATACCCTCAGCACTGGAACTTTTTTTTTTTAAACACATGTAATTATGTAAAATTATTATTCCGCCATGATCTATTGATTAAAATGAGCTTTGTTAGTGGGACAACCCCTTAAACTTCTATGCAGCTGAATGGTGGACGTTTACAACCGTGGGTCATCTCCTGTCTCAGTAATCTAAAAATCTGTCCTCGCTTACTATAGCCTTTATCTGTGAATTGAGAATATTGAGAAACAAAAGAAATGACAAAGTTGCTCATTTTCACAAGTACTACGGATATAGGAAAAAAAAAAGAAAAATGATTGTCACTGTCTAAAAGAAAACCTGTCAGATCCCCTATGCCCTCCAACCCAGCAGCATTTGTATCTATATTATAAAATTCCCTGCCTTACCAGCCCTTTCTGATGCTATTCTCTAAACTCAATATTTAAAAAAAGGATTTTTAAACTCCACTGTTCCTAAGCTAATTAGGCCTGTGATTAGTCGATGGGGCGTTAAGGTGGCTTTACACACTGCAACATCGCAAACGACATCGCTGTAACGTCACCGGTTTTGTGACGTTACAGCGACCTCCCCAGCGACATTGCAGTGTGTGAAACACATCAGCGACCTGGCCCCTGCTGTGAAGTTGCTGATCGCTACAAATCGTTCAGGACCATTCTTTGGTCCTTTGTTTCCCGCTGTGCAGCATGATCGCTAGAAAGTCTCAGTGTGTAAAGGGGACTTAAATGTGCAGGCAGCAGGAGCCGGCTTCTGCGGACACTGGTAACCACGGAAAACATCGGGTAACAAAGAAGCCCTGTCCTTGGTTACCCGATATTTACCTTCGTTACCAGCCTCCGCCGCTCTCACTGTCAGTGCCGGCTCCTGCTCCTTGCACGTGTAGCAGAGTACACATCGGGTAATTAACCCCATGTGTGCTGTAACTAGGAGAGCAGGGAGCCAGCGCTAAGCAGTGTGCGCTGCTCCCTGCTCTCTGCACGTGTAGCTGCGTGCGCTGGTAACCAAGGTAAATATCGGGTTGGTTATCCGATATTTACCTTAGTTACCAAGCGCAGCATCGCTTCAGTGCGTCGCTGCTGGCTGGGGGCTGGTCACTGGTTGCTGGTGACAGCTCACCAGCAACCCGTGTAGCGATGCTCCAGCGATCCCTGCCAGGTCAGGTTGCTGGTGGGATCGCTGGAACGTCTGACTGTGTGACCTCTCACCAGCAACCTCCTAGCAACTTACCAGCGATCCCTATCAGGTTGTATCGTTGTTGGGATCGCTGGTAAGTTGTTTAGTGTAAAGGGGCCTTTAGTCCCCATGACTAGTTGACCCTCTTTCCATGTTATCATGCCCCTGTGGGTGTGATAACATGATAATTTCCTCTGAAGCAGGGTGTACCTGTTCCAGCTTCAGAGGCGCACTGCGCATGATCGAAAGTCCAGAAGCTTTTTTTCCGATCATGCGCAGTTTGCCTAGCTGAATCCGGGTCACGTACACCCCGCTTCAGAGGTCAATGTCAGTAAACAAAGTTGCGTGCACGAGACCAGGAGCTGGGTGTGGGCTTGATGGAATCATGCTATCACTCCCACAGGTGCGTACCGACGAGTCTGGGGAAACAACGCCCCATCGACTAGTCAAGAGTCCTAATGAGCATAGGGACAGAGGAGTTTAAATCCTTTTTTTAAACATTGATTTTAGTGAATAGCATTATACAGGGCTGGTTAGGTAACTTTGTCAGACAGATATGAATGCTGCTGGGTTGGAGGGCATGGGGGACCTAATAGGTTCCCTTTAAGTGTTTTTGTAAAAGTGAATTTTGAGCTTTTTTATTTATTGCGTTTTTTCCTTTGGGTGATGCTGTCTGCTTATGATTGGTCATTATCACATTATACAAATAGAGGAAGTATAAGGGTACCTTCACACTTTAGCGATGCAGCAGCTATCCAACCAGCGATCTGACCTGGTCAGGATCGCTGCTGCATCGCTACATGGTCGCTGGTGAGCTGTCAAACAGGCAGATCTCACCAGCGACCAGCCCCCAGCCAGCAGCGACGTGCAAGCGACGCTGCGCTTGCACGGAGCCGGCGTCTGGAAGCTGCGGACACTGGTAACTAAGGTAAACATCGGGTATGGTTGCCCGATGTTTACCTTAGTTACCAGCTCACACCGCTTAACTTAGCGTGTGCAGGGAGCAGGAGCCGGCACTGGCAGCGTGAGAGCTGCGGAGGCTGGTAACGAAGGTAAATATCGGGTAACCACCTTGGTTACCCGATGTTTACCTTGGTTACAGCTTACCGCAGGCTGTCAGACGCCGGCTCCTGCTCCCTTCACATTCAGGATTGTTGCTCTCTCGCTGTCATACACAGCGATGTGTGCTTATCAGCGGGAGAGCAACAATAAAAAAACGAACCAGCACTGTGTGTAACGAGCAGCGATCTCACAGCAGGAGCCAGATCGCTGCTCAGTGTCACACACAGCGAGATCGCTAATGAGGTCACAAAAACCGTGACTCAGCAGCGATCTCAGTAGCGATCTCGCTGTGTGTGAAGTACCCCTAAGCCTCGAGTGACCCTCTTGGACCAATCATGAAAAAAAGTTAACTCATTAATGTACCAACTACTTTAATCGCGAATATCTCTGCAACAAAGAAATGAAATTTACAGTTAAAAAAAAAATGTTTTATTCCATTCCCTAGCCATTAATACACTATGTCCAGTTCAGCATGTAAAAACTTGGTAAAAGGTCCTTTTTAAGGCCACTTTTTGCTTTTGTGGACCGTGGATCAAATGTGACATGTCAGTTTATGTGGTAGTAGCTTTGAAATGCTCTTACATAGCCCAATGATTCTGAGCTACTTTTTTTCATGACACATTGTAAGTTACATTAGTTGTATATTTAGTGTAATATGCTATGCGTACATTTCATTTTAATTTAAAAAAAAAAAATTTGCAATTTTCAAACGTTTAATTTTTTTGGGGTAGGATGATAGAATGCTTACAATTTTAGCTGCAGTTTTTATTTAAAAAAAAAAAAATAAAATACATAAATAAAAAACTTTTAGGGACCACTTCCCTTTTGAAGCAAGTCACTTTGAAGAATTTCTATAAACTGCACCCCTGAAAGAGTATAAAACTGCAATTCCTGTGAAACACCTGAAGGGTTGAAAGTGGAATAAAAAAAACTAAACTAAAATTTTGCTTTCACCTCTTATCACCTTTTATTTTCATAAGTAGCTATAAGTAGAGAAAATGCACCCAAAAATTAGTTACACAATTTCTAGCTGGAGAATGGTCTGAAGACAACGTGGGCAACACCATGAAGAGGATTTCACGAGAGAATATCACACCAGTCCTACTCCCAGAATTGTGATGTTGGGTAATATAATGTACAGTACTTGGACTCTTCTAGTCTTTATTCCATGTATATGAATAACTCATAATTGCATTGATTGTTACATCTTGATGAGACAGCGCCATATTAAACAACAACATCTGTAATAATAATAATTTTATTCATTTATATAGCGCTATTAATTCCACAGCGCTTTACATACATTGGCAACACTGTCCCCATTGGGGCTCACAATCTAGAGTCCCTGTCTGTATGTCTTTGGAGTGTGGGAGTAAACCGGAGAACCCGGAGGAAACCCACGCAAACACGGGGAGAAACTCCTTTCAGATGTTGTCCTTGGTGGGATTTGAACCCAGGACCCCATCGCTGCAAGACTGCAGTGCTAACCACTGAGCCACCGTGCCGCCCAGATCCGTACTCGCCGCCCGATACCGGAAGTCACGTGACGTGATCATGTGGATCCGGTGGTTGTCATGGTAGCACAAAGTCATGTGAGAACTCCTGTACTCACATGACTCAGGTCCTGTAAGAAACAGCCAAGTGCTGCTTCTTACAAGAGATGATCATTTCTCCCTGTCTGAGTGATGCTGCTCTGATCGGGAGAAAAGAATGAGCGATCAGACTGCTGATCGTTATAGTCCCTTAGGAGACCTAGTAAAATAAAAAAAAATTAAAAAAAAGTTTAAAAAAAATTAAAAAACCTAAAAAGTTCAAATCACCCTCCTTTGGCCCCCTTGAAAATTAAAGGGTTAAAAAAAAAAGAAAAAATACACACACATTTGGTATCGCGGCGTTCAGAAATGCCCGATGTGTCAAACTATAAAATCAATTAATCTGATCGGTAAACGTTTTTCAGTACACTATATGGTAAAACTAATGGTTTCATTTAAAAGTACAGTTTGTTCTGCAAAAAACGAGCCCTTACATGACCATATTGACTGAAAAATAAAAAAACTTACGTCTCTCTGAACAAGAATGGCTAAAAAAAAAAAAATAAAATCGAAAAGTGCAAAATCGGCCGGTCATGAAGGGCTCATCTGAGGTGTCACTGGTCAGCAATAACAAAAGGAAGCTGCACCCAGTGGACTTGACAATTTGTGTACCCAAGCGCATTCAGAATTGTGGAACATTCATGAGACAACCATTAATGGCCTCACTGATGGCTTGCCAAGGCGTGTGAGTACTTCTGACAGTCATACAAGATACTGGATGAATTGAAATGGTTAAAAAATTTAGTTTGCATTTTTTAAATCATTTCCACATCATTAACATGTCTATCAATCCTGAGACTTCCATAACTCCACATTTCCTTCTTAGGCTAAGACCCCACTTTGCGTTCATCTACTTGCAGTTCTAAACGCACGTTTTTGGCTTAATTGATTAGACCAAAGTTGCCTTTTTCAGAAATTTAGCGCTGAAAACGCATGCGTATTTACCGCGTTTTAGATGCGTTTTCAGCGCTTTTTACCTGCTTTTTCACCTGCGTTTTGACAGATGCGTTTTGAACATCAAGACACTGCTAAGAAGGGAATTTTGTTTACTTACCGTAAATTCCTTTTCTTCTAGCTCCAATTGGGAGACCCAGACAATTGGGTGTATAGGCTATGCCTCCAGAGGCCGCACAAAGTATTACACTAAAAGTGTAAAGCCCCTCCCCTTCTGCCTATACACCCCCCGTGCTCCCACGGGCTCCTCAGTTTTGGTGCAAAAGCAAGAAGGAGGATAAAAAATTATAAACTGGTTTAAAGTAAATTCAATCCGAAGGAATATCGGAGAACTGAAACCATTCAACATGAACAACATGTGTACACAAAAAAACAGGGGCGGGTGCTGGGTCTCCCAATTGGAGCTAGAAGAAAAGGAATTTACGGTAAGTAAACAAAATTCCCTTCTTCTTTGTCGCTCCATTGGGAGACCCAGACAATTGGGACGTCCAAAAGCAGTCCCTGGGTGGGTAAATAATACCTCATAATAGAGCCGTAACGGCTCCGTCCTACAGGTGGGCAACCGCCGCCTGAAGGACTCGCCTACCTAGGCTGGCATCCGCCGAAGCATAGGTATGCACCTGATAGTGTTTCGTGAAAGTGTGCAGGCTCGACCAGGTAGCTGCCTGACACACCTGCTGAGCCGTAGCCTGGTGCCGCAAGGCCCAGGACGCTCCCACGGCCCTGGTAGAATGGGCCTTCAGCCCTGAGGGAACCGGAAGCCCCGAGGAACGATAAGCTTCGAGAATTGGTTCCTTGATCCACCGAGCCAGGGTTGATTTGGAAGCTTGTGTCCCTTTACGCTGGCCAGCGACAAGGACAAAGAGTGCATCCGAGCGGCGCAGGGGCACCGTACGAGAAATGTAGAATCTGAGTGCTCTCACCAGATCTAAGAAGTGCAAATCCTTTTCACATTGGTGAACTGGATGAGGACAAAAAGAGGGTAAGGAGATATCCTGATTGAGATGAAAGGGGGATACCACCTTAGGGAGAAATTCCGGAACCGGACGCAGGACCACCTTGTCCTGGTGAAACACCAGGAAAGGGGCTTTGCATGACAACGCTGCTAGCTCAGACACTCTCCGAAGTGAAGTGACTGCAACTAGGAAAACCACTTTCTGCGAAAGGCGTGCGAGAGAAATATCCCTCATTGGCTCGAACGGTGGTTTCTGAAGAACCATCAGCACCCTGTTCAGATCCCAGGGTTCTAACGGACGTTTGTAAGGAGGGACGATGTGACAAACCCCCTGCAGGAACGTGCGTACCTGTGGAAGTCTGGCCAGGCGCTTCTGAAAAAACACAGAGAGCGCAGAGACTTGTCCCTTAAGGGAGCCGAGCGACAAACCCTTTTCCAATCCGGATTGAAGAAAGGACAGAAAAGTGGGCAAGGCAAATGGCCAGGGAGAAAAACCCTGATCAGAGCACCACGACAAGAATATTTTCCACGTCCTGTGGTAGATCTTGGCGGACGTTGGTTTCCTAGCCTGTCTCATAGTGGCAATGACCTCTTGAGATAATCCTGAAGACGCTAAGATCCAGGACTCAATGGCCACACAGTCAGGTTGAGGGCCGCAGAATTCAGATGGAAAAACGGCCCTTGAGACAGCAAGTCTGGTCGGTTTGGTAGTGCCCACGGTTGGCCGACCGTGAGATGCCGCAGATCCGGGTACCACAACCTCCTTGGCCAGTCTGGAGCGACGAGGATGGCGCGGCGGCAGTCGGCCCTGATTTTGCGTAACACTCTGGGCAACAGTGCCAGCGGAGGAAACACATAAGGGAGTTGAAACTGCGACCAATCTTGAACTAAGGCGTCTGCCGCCAGAGCTCTGTGATCGTGAGAACGTGCCATGAATGCCGTGACCTTGTTGTTGTGCCGGGACGCCATGAGGTCGACGTCCGGCACCCCCCAGCGGCAACAGATCTCCTGAAACACGTCCGGGTGAAGGGACCATTCCCCTGCGTCCATGCCCTGGCGACTGAGATAATCTGCTTCCCAGTTTTCCACGCCTGGGATGTGAACTGCAGAGATGGTGGAGGCCGTGGCTTCCACCCACATCAAAATCCGCCGGACTTCCTGGAAGGCTTGCCGACTGCGTGTGCCGCCTTGGTGGTTGATGTATGCCACCGCTGTGGAATTGTCCGACTGAATTCGGATTTGCTTGCCTTCCAGCCACTGCTGGAACGCTTTCAGGGCAAGATACACTGCCCGTATCTCCAGAACATTGATCTGAAGTGCGGACTCTTGCTGGGTCCACGTACCCTGAGCCCTGTGGTGGAGAAAGACCGCTCCCCACCCTGACAGACTCGCGTCCGTCGTGACCACCTCCCAGGATGGGGGTAGGAAGGATTTCCCCTTCGATAATGAAGTGGGAAGAAGCCACCACCGAAGGGAAGCTTTGGTCGCCTGAGAGAGTGAGACGTTCCTGTCGAGGGACGTCGGCTTCCTGTCCCATTTGCGTAGGATGTCCCATTGAAGAGGACGCAGGTGAAACTGCGCGAAAGGGACTGCCTCCATTGCTGCCACCATCTTCCCCAGGAAGTGCATGAGGCGCCTCAAGGGGTGTGCCTGACCTTGGAGGAGAGATTGCACCCCTTTCTGTAGTGAACGCTGCTTGATCAGCGGAAGTTTCACTATCGCTGAGAGGGTATGAAACTCCATGCCAAGATATGTCAGCGATTGGGCCGGTGTCAGATTTGACTTTGGAAAATTGATGATCCACCCGAAACTCTGGAGAGTCTCCAGAGTAGCGTCGAGGCTGTGTTGGCATGCCTCTTGAGAGGGTGCCTTGATCAGCAGATCGTCCAAGTAAGGGATCACCGAGTGACCCTGAGAGTGGAGGACCGCTACTACAGTCGCCATAACCTTGGTGAAAACCCGTGGGGCTGTTGCCAGGCCGAACGGCAGTGCCACGAACTGCAGGTGTTCGTCTCCTATGGCGAAGCGCAAGAAGCGCTGGTGCTCTGGAGCAATCGGTACGTGGAGATAAGCATCTTTGATATCGATCGATGCAAGGAAATCTCCTTGGGACATTGAGGCGATGACGGAGCGGAGGGATTCCATCCGGAACCGCCTGGTCTTTACGTGTTTGTTGAGCAGTTTCAGGTCCAGGACGGGACGGAAAGACCCGTCCTTCTTTGGAACCACAAACAGGTTGGAGTAAAAACCGTGACCCTGTTGCTGCAGAGGAACCAGGACCACCACTCCTTCTGCCTTCAGAGTGCCCAGCGCCTGCAGAAGAGCCTCGGCTCGCTCGGGAGGCGGGGATGACCTGAAGAATCGAGTCGGGTGACGAGAGGTGAACTCTATCTTGTAACCGTGAGACAGAATGTCTCTCACCCAACGGTCTTTTACCCGTGGCAGCCAGGTGTCGCAAAAGCGGGAGAGCCTGCCACCGACCGAGGATGCGGAGTGAGGAGGCCGAAAGTCATGAGGAAGCCGCTTTGGTAGCGGCACCTCCGGTGGTCTTTTTAGGACGTGACTTAGACCGCCATGAATCGGAGTTCCTCTGATCCTTCTGAGGCCTTTTGGACGAGGAGAATTGGGACCTGCCCGCGCCCCGAAAGGACAGAAACCTCGACTGCCCCCTCCTCTGTTGGGGTATGTTCGGTTTGGGCTGGGGTAAGGATGTATCCTTTCCCTTGGATTGTTTGATGATTTCATCCAAACGCTCGCCAAACAATCGGTCGCCAGAAATCGGCAAACTGGTTAAGCGCTTTTTGGAAGCAGAATCTGCCTTCCATTCCCGTAGCCACAAGGCCCTGCGGAGTACCACCGAATTGTCGGCTGCAACCGCCGTACGGCTCGCAGAGTCCAGGACAGCATTAATAGCGTAAGATGCAAATGCCGACGTCTGAGCGGTTATGGACGCCACCTGCGGCGCGGACGTGCGTGTGGCTGCGTCAATTTGCGCTTGACCTGCTGAGATAGCTTGTAGCGCCCATACGGCTGCGAATGCTGGGGCAAAAGAAGCGCCGATAGCTTCATAGATGGATTTCAACCAGAGCTCCATCTGCCTGTCAGTGGCATCTTTGAGTGAAGCCCCATCTTCCACTGCCAGTATGGATCTAGCCGCCAGTCTGGAGATTGGAGGATCCACCTTGGGACACCGAGTCAAACCTTTGACCACGTCAGGGGGAAAGGGATAACGTGTATCCTTAAGGCGCTTAGAAAAACGCTTATCTGGACAAGCACGGTGATTCTGGACTGCCTCTCTGAAATCAGAGTGGTCCAGAAACATACTCGGTGTACGCTTGGGAAACCTGAAACGGAATTTCTCCTGCTGAGAAGCTGACTCCTCCACTGGAGGAGCTGAGGGAGAAATATCCAACATTTGATTGATGGACGCAATAAGATCGTTCACTATGGCGTCCCCGTCAGGAGTATCAAGATTGAGAGCGGCCTCAGGATCAGAATCCTGATCAGCTGTCTCCGCTTCATCATCCAGAGATTCCCCCCGCTGAGACCCTGAACAATATGAAGATGTCGAGGGAATTTCCAAGCGAGCTCGCTTAGTCGGTCTGGGGCTGGGGTCTGTGTCAGAGACCTCACCCTGGGATCTATGAGACACCCCGGGGGGACCTTGCTGGTCCAACTGAGGGGGGCCAGGGAGCAATGATTCAACAGTGCCCCTGTGCTGAGATACCGGTCTGGACTGCAAGGCTTCTAGTATCTTAGCCATAGTCTCAGAGAGTTTATCCGTAAAGACTGCAAACTCCGTCCCTGTCACCTGGACAGTGTCCGCAGGTGGCTCCCCCTGGGCCCCCCTTAGCAGAGGCTCCGGCTGAGTAAGTGCCACAGGGGCCGAGCAGTGCACACAATGAGGGTCAGTGGAACCTGCCGGTAGCAGGGTCGTACATGCGGCGCAGGCAGCATAGTAAGCCTGTGGTTTGGCACCCCTGCCTTTTGTGGGCGCCATGCTGTTGTCTTCCCTGAGCAACACAATAGGGTATATAGCCAGAATCAACTGTGCACCATACAGTGTAAAGTATATCCTATAAACATATAATTTATAATTACACTTCTGCACAAATGGGGCTAGCACCACAGGTGCTGCTTACCACCCGCTTAAAGCGGTTGTGAGGCTACCAGAATCCCTGCCTGGGTCTCCCAGAATCTGTCCCCCTCTGCAGCGTTCAAGGAGCTGACAGGAATGGCTGCCGGCATCCTGAGGAGAGGAGGGAGCCGTGGGCGTGACCCAGAAAGTGCGGGAACTGGTGCCCCACTGTGCACAGTGAGAGGGGTGGAGTATGCAAAGCATGCTCCAGCCCTCAGTGCTGCTCGTCCTGTGCAGCGTCCCGCCCTTCCCCTGACTGGCAGGGTTGGGGGCGGGAGGAAAAAAGACTAGGCCGCAAAAGCCGGGGACTCGAGTAATAAGCGCGGCCGCCGTACAAGCGCGGCCGGCGCGGAAGTCCCCGGCGCACTACAAGTCCCAGCCGCGCCGCAGTGTTAACAAAGGCAGCGGCGGTCAGCGCGGTAGTCCCCATACACAAACACACTCAGCGACGCTGCAGTGTGTAATGGCACATTTAACACGGTCAGCGCCGCGGTCCCCGGTGCACTAGCACACCCAGCAATGCTGGAGTGTTGCTGTGCGCGGTCCCCACGGGGACACAGAGTACCTCCAAGTAGCAGGGCCATGTCCCTGAACGATACTCGGCTCCTATCCAGCAGAGTCCTCAGGAGCTGTGGATGGAGCACGGCCTCAGTGCCTGGAGACCGATTAGGATCCCACTTCACCCAGAGCCCCGAGGGGGATGGGGAAGGAAAACAGCATGTGGGCTCCAGCCTCCGTACCCGCAATGGATACCTCAACCTTAACAACACCGCCGACAAGAGTGGGGTGAGAAGGGAGCATGCTGGGGGCCCTATATGGGCCCACTTTTCTTCCATCCGACATAGTCAGCAGCTGCTGCTGACTAATCTGTGGAGCTGTGCGTGCATGTCTGCCTCCTTCGCACAAAGCAAAAAACTGAGGAGCCCGTGGGAGCACGGGGGGTGTATAGGCAGAAGGGGAGGGGCTTTACACTTTTAGTGTAATACTTTGTGCGGCCTCCGGAGGCATAGCCTATACACCCAATTGTCTGGGTCTCCCAATGGAGCGACAAAGAAATAAAGATTAATCTGTCCAACACAATGAAAAAAAGAGAAAAAAAAGAAACACATAGATTTTTACAAATAAAGAAAATAGAAATATTGAATAAAATTATAGCGGCAATATACTAGTTATTGCAAAAATAGCAATAAATTATAATTTTTTTTAATTTAATTGTCGGACTATGTGTGTGTGTAAAGGGACATATGAAATCATTATTTTAATGTCCAAAAAGCATGTTTTCTGCACATAAGCAGGTAAAACGCAGGAATTTAAAGGAATCTTGGGTTTTTGCCATTTCTCACTTACTTCAATGTTAGTAAAACGCACCCAAAATGGCAAAAACAATTGACATGCTGCTTCTTTGAACGCATGGTTTTTGCCACAAAATATGCAAATTAAACGCAGCGTTTAGAAACGCAAAGTGCGGACAGGAAATCCACATTTTCCATAGACTTTGCTGAAAAATTAAAACGCATGCCTTTTGGCATGAAAAAGGTGCTTCTCAAAATGGACCTAAAAATCACCTAAAACGCAGGTGGAAACGCAAAGTGGGGTCTTAGCCTTAGTGTTCAAATTCAAAGCTTGAGGAACATAGTCATAATGTTATGTGCTTAAAAGGGGTATTTCCAACACCAAGATCCTATCCCAGGATGTAGCAGGTGTAATAATAATATTAGCAAATACCTCCAATTAGAAATTTAGTATAGTTCTTCTGATTCCCTATGTCGCTTACCTCTTGTGCAGGGCATTGCAGAACTTTTGGTATCCATGGTTACAACCAGGCATATAGTCACAGTCACTCGTTATCATAACCATGGATACTTAAGGTCCTGCAATGCCCTGCACATGAGGTAAGCAACAGTGAATCAAAAGAATTAGGACTAAAGGCTTATAGCCAGAAGCGCGTCAAAGAAATTATACATTTTTAATGGAGGACATCGCTTTTAATGGATACTTTTGTCCCTAATAAAGATTGAACATACGATTTTAAGGAAGTGCTGATCCTCCTATCTTTTTGTTGTGCAGAAGAATACTACTACATTTTTAATTATTTGATAATCATATTATTACAACAACTATATAGTTGGAGATGGGAATATCCCTTTAAAGGGTGCTTTACACGCTGAGACGTCGCTAGTGATCTCATTAGCGATGTGACACGCTAGATCTCAGAAGCGATTTGCCGAGATCGCACATAGGTCGTTTTTATAGCGCCGGTCACATGTGCAATCTCGGCATATCGCATCTGCGATCTAGCGTGTCACATTGCTAACGAGATTGCTAGCGATGTCGCAGCGTGTAAAGCACCCTTTAGGCTATTCAAGACCAATCCTTTATTTGTCTTCAAGAGGTTATCCAAGATATGTCAATTGACGGCCTATTATTAGTCATCATTGATGCGTCATATGCCAGGATCAATCTTTGGCTGGGGTCACACTAGTGTATAGCATCCGATGTGAGAGCATTGGATACAATATGCTAATGACACTCAGGCCCACCTGCCCCCCTACCCCACAAAAAAAAAAATAAATAACCAAAACAACTGCAGAGGTTTGATATCCCTGTAATCGTACTGATCTGCAGAATCATGTTTACCATTCAAGTAATGCTGTAAATACAAATCTGGGAAAAAAAATATGCGGAATATGCTGACGCTATATAAAGCATACTGCAGATCAGTCCCATTCACATGAAAAAGACTCAGCTATTCTGCGCTGTGGTCTGAATCTAACAAGAACAATAGATGACTTTGATAGCTGTCATCTGAATCATGACCATTTGGGTCTATTTAGTTTGGGTGAACAGGAGAAAGTTCATGTAAATATAGGAGTAGACAGCATGTATTCTTCTGTACATACTGAACTCTAATTGTTTGTTGGCGTCTCAAGATCTGTTTGGTTCAACCTCCTAGGTAAAACTTAATTTTTACACATTCTTATAAAATAATTTGCTTTAGTGTTTGTCAAAACGGAGAAAATTGCCCAGAAGAAAAATGATTAATGTAGGAACACTGGTACATTGCCAGAAAAAGCTACCGGGGAAGTCTTTGCGAAATAAAAAAAACTCAACAAGTTCCTGGAGTAAAGGCCACTTTACACGCAACGACATCGCTACCGAGATGTCGTTGGGGTCACGGAATTAGTGACGCACATCCGGCCTAGTTAGCAACATTGTTGCGTGTGAAACGCAGGAACGACCGTTAACGATCAAAAATACTCACCATATCGTTGATCGTTGACACGTCGTTCTACTCTCAAATATCGTTGCTGCTTTTGGACGCAGGTTGTTCGTCGTTCCTGCGGCAGCACACATCGCTGTGTGTGACACCGCAAAAACGAGGAACAACATCGTACCTGCGGACGCCGTCAATGAGGAAGGAAGGAGGAGGGCGGGATGTTACGGCCGCTCATCTCCGCCACTCAGCTTCTATTGGGCGGACGCTTAGTGACGCTGCACGAACCGCCCACTTAGAAAAAAGGCGGTTCGCCGGCCACAGCAACGTCGCTAGGCAGGTAAGTATGTGTGACGGGTGTTAACGATGTTGTGCGCCACGGGCAGCGATTTGCCCGTGACGCACAACCGATGGGGGCGGGTGCTTTCACCAGTGACACCACTAGCAATGTCGCTGTGTGTAAAGTGGCCTTTACACTTAAATAGGTTGTTGACTACTTACATACTTAAAAATTGGCCCATGGCGGCTCTAAAATACAAAAAATAAAGAATAAAACAATTCCTACTGTGGGTGACCGCTGATAGACTACAGTGGTCAGATACGTACCTCCGCCATAAACAGCATGGTGACCAGCAGGAAACATGGGCAGTGGTACGGATTAGCAGCACTGGTTTGCTGTGCGAGTATGGTTTTTGTTTTGCAGCACTTGAACATTTTTTTTTTAATTCATCATTAGTTGACATCCTCTTTAATAATAACTGTTTTTTATGATGAACATAGCAATAGAATTATTTTCAAAGGTGAACATATTACATAGTCCTACAAGTAATAGATTTCTTTAAAAGGGGTATTTAAGGCAGAAATCATTTTAACATATCTGCTCTGCATGGCTCTGTCCATCGAGCTGAAGACTTTGAATGGAGTTTCAGGGTGATTGCACCATAAAAATTCTTCCTAGATGTAATGAAACTTGAGTATGTGAGACCCAGGAGCCCAGTTATACTGATTGGTAGAGGTTCCGATGGTCAGAGGAGGGGTGATAAGTGAAGGCACCCTAAACCTCCTGTGTTATGAGTGCAGAGTGTAAAATCACCATGTTCTCTCATTTGACAAACGTGTCAATTCAAATTTTTGCCTCTTAGCCAGTTAACCCCATGAATTGCAATATGATTACAGACTGAAATCAAAGTCCGCACTAGGACATGCCTAGTCATGTCCCTTAAAGTGTTTAACAGACACGTGTACTTAAAGAGGACCGATCACCAATCTGAAGATTTTTCTAAATAACTCTCTAACAAAAACGCTGTGAAATGTCCTTAATGGCAGGCTAAAGGACCAGACTTTCCAGCAAAAGTCACATCTGAACTTCTGGGTTGTAGGATCCTGACATGCAGAGCGCTGCGAAAGCTCGAGATCTCATATGTTATAGTGAGAACTCATTCTAAAGTAATCCAGCGCTGCCGTATCCTTCACAAAGCAGTTACTGTTCTGCTAATGATGTTACCGATAGGTAACTGCATAGTAAAGGATGTGACCTCACTGGATTAGTTCAAAACAGCGAGGAGTGACACGGAGGGTTGTGTGATCCAGTTCTGCATGCTAAGATTAGAGAAACTAGAAGTTTGGACCCAGCTTTTGCTATCAAGTCAGGATCTTTAACCTGCCAGTAGGGACACACTGCAGTAATTCTGCCTCTAAGTGTTATTTAGTCAAATCATCAGGTTGTGGCTGTCCAGTCAGATTGGTGCCTTCTTTATAGGCACTATTCACACAACTGTTTTTGTTTTTACATATGAAAAACAGACCATTTTTAGAATAAATATGTGTATGGATTAATGAGACTATTGGTCCAGATCGCACACGAATGTGTGAATGAATGTAGCCTAAAGGTCATTTTATTGATGCTTTTTTACATCAGTTATAGGTAACTAATCAAACCCTGTAATCATCAGCAATTCTGTGTAAATGTACACTGTTCCAAAAAGCAGCAAATTCCTGGACAGTCTGTATAAGCTATTGAAATTAAAGAAGCACTCCCATGAACTTTTTTCCCCCTAAATCTTTGTATATGTGTATGTATTGTACAGTCAGTGTGTTACTATACTCACTTAGTGCTGTCTTCGGTGTCCAGCGCCACTCTTCTCCTGTTGTGACTTCATCGATCTGCAGATTGACCAGGTTACGGTGTGCTCTGCGTGACCCAGAAGCGACTTTTACAAGGTAATTCTATGGAGCCTCAGAATGAGACTCCATAGACTTACACTGTAAAAGAGAATTCTGGCTCAAGCAAAGAGAGTGAGCCAGATAGTTCACAGGAGTTTTTCTTTAATCACTCATATTCATAACAGTTCATTAAAGTTTTCCAAAATGTTTGTAAAATATTAATTGACTGTGGTTTCAGGATAATATGTGCTGAAAAAATATAATTTCAATTTGGCAGCTCTGACTCCAGCCATCACAATGCAGATTACAGTTTATATTCTTTTGCATAGAACACGCTTACCAGAAGGAGCACTAGACTTTTCTGATGAGGACGATGAAGATTGTTGCATATTTTCAGCAGATGAACTTTCATCAAGATTACTGGGAGGTGGATTCACATTAGGCGGATCGGACATTGCTGCTTGTGACTCTGTACTTGTGTTAGCAGGCTGGGAAACTGATGGGCTTGCCTGCAATCCACCTGCATCGTGTGGAAAATATCATTACAATCATTGCAGATGCAGCCTTTACCGTAAGGAGCTGGTCTTGATGAGCCTCAATTCTAAAGCCAAACTGTGACGACATGGACTTTGTCAGTGTCTAGCAAGGGTTAAAGTTTCTTAACATTCAGCCGGACATGAAGATATTTTAATTATAAAAACGGGGGATAAGCCCTCATTGTTTCGTTTTATGGAGTCTAGTGTTAAAGTTCTTGTTGACTCATGTAATTACCTTGACCAGAGAGGATCAGATACCCAGACAAATCAATTGTGTGAACCTACATTGTATTGTTGGATGCGATGTGGCTGGGCTGTCTACCTTGTTACTGTCAGAGACAATTACTAATACGGATAATTTATATGCGGCTTGAGATCCAGCCAATAAGAGCTAAGTCTTAAGGTACCGTCACACTAAGCAACATCGCTGCTGAGGCACAACTTGCTAGCGATGTTGCTGTGTGTGACATCCAGCAACAACCCAGCCCCTGCTGTGAGGTCGTTGGTTGTTGCTGAATGTCCTGGGCCATTTTTTAGTTGTTGCTCTCCCGCTGTGAAGCACAGATCGCTGTGTGTGACAGCGACAGAGCAACAACTGAATGTGCAGGCAGCAGGAGCCGGCTTCTGCGGACGCTGGTAACCAATGTAAATATCGGGAAACCAAGAAGCCCTTTCCTTGGTTATCCGATATTTATTTACCTTCATTACCAGCGTCTGCCGCTCTCACATTGCCAGTGCCGGCTCCCTGCACACATAGCTGGTTTACACATCGGGTAATTAACCCGATGTGTACTGTGTCTAGGAGTGCAGGGAACAGGGAGCCGGCACTGGCAATGTGAGAGCGGCGGACGCTGGTAACGAAGGTAAATATCGGGTTACCAAGGGAAGGGCTTCTTGGTTACCCGATGTTTACCGTGGTTACCAGCATCCGCAGAAGCCGGCTCCCTGCTGCCTGCACACGTAGCAGAGTACACATCGGGTAATTAACCCGATGTGTACTGTGGCTAGGTGTGCAGGGAGCCAGCGCTAAGCGGTGTGCGCTGGTAACCAAGGTAAATATCGGGTTGGTTACCCGATATTTACCTTAGTTACCAAGCGCAGCATGCTTCCACGTGTAGCGACGCTCCAGCGATCTCTGCCAGGTCAGGTTGCTGGTGGGATCGCTGGAGCGTCGCTTAGTGTGACATCTCACCAGCGACCTCCTAGCAACTTACCAGCGATCCCCATCAGGTTGTATCGTTGTTGGGATCGCTGGTAAGTTGTTTAGTGTGACTGGGCCTTTATCCACCAATCGTGAAGATGGAGAGCTCAGGGGTACAAGAAGGTGGACTGTCCATTGCCTAGGTAGACTCTTGCTACATGATACCAATCTAGGACCTGCGGATCCGATTGGCAAGCCATAGCTGAACCTGGATTATAACACTACATGGACTTCAGCATCGAATACAAGGATTCGGCTGTGATATCAAGGACTACCTAAGGAAGGAATCCAGCTTGGGACAATATAGTCACCGGACTACAGACTTTGCGGACCTCAGCCAGCTTCCTAAATCTGGCGTTATTCCATTCTTGGTGGGTGCCCGCTGAAAGCTGGGTGCTGCTGGTTTGGAGTAAGTAGCCCTGGAAGCTCTGAGGCATGGACATTCTAAATCCCTGGTGAGCCAGCGGAAGGGTGAGGAACTGTTGCCGGTTATATTCTGTGGTTTTGCTGGTTATGTGCCATATGCCGTTAATTGTTTGGGGATCCAATAAAGTCTTAATATTGTGATTCCCTCACCCTGTTGTCTGAGTAGTGTTGCACCCACGGTTAAGGAGGTCGGGCGTTCAGTTAGGATCAGTCCTGGCTCATGCTGTCTTTCTAAAGGCGGCCGGGCCAGCGGACGAGAGCACCCACTGACCTCAGTGTCAGCACACAAACAACCGCAGATATTAGGCATTGTTTGTGGCCTGTACATTAAAGGGGTTATCCGGCTTATTTTGACTTTTTTTTTATTATTACCCTATTGGGCTACATTAGGGCAGGTAAGTAGATAGAGACCACTTACCTGCCCTGCTGTCAGCCCCTCTCACCTGGCTCAGAGTGGTCATGTGACCGCTCCTGCCACGATTTAGCTGCTTCCGGTCATTTCATGTTAAAATGGGCAGGATCATGTTGACATGCAAATCTGGAACAGCATGTTGCCGCCCTGCTGGGCGGGTACAGTGCGTGGAGTCCCCGCCCCTTTCCCTGCACCCCCCCACACATTCCCCCGCACCCCGTACTCTCCCCACCCACGGTGTCATCGCCAGCACCGGGCCCCCTGCTCAGGAGAGCAGGAGTGCCCGTGCAGTCTGTGTCCCGCTCCAGCCCCACTGCTGCTCGCACTGCAGGCTCAGCAGCTTCTCACCCTGCAGAGCTGGCAGACGCGGGGATGACGATCGCTGCCATCAGGATGTTAGATGAAATCATTACCTGCTGTGACGATCTTCCCTTCACTCCTGTCAGCGCTGTCACTGCCTTCTATTCCCGCTGCGTTCTGACGTCACTAGCGGTGACGTCACGGGCGATACTGCTGAGAACGTGGCGGGCATAGAAGACAGTGACAGCGCTGACAGGAGTGAAGGGAAGATCGTCACAGCAGGTATTGATCTCATCTAACCTCTGAAGCAGCACTCGTCATCCCCTGCAGTGACCTGGGCTATTGATGTTCGCTCAGGCCACTGCATTACTCTCCCAGCCAATGGGGAACATTCTGTTCTTCATTGACTGGGACATTGACTATGGCAGGGTTCCCCAACTCCAGTCCTCGAGGGCCGCCAACAGTGCATGTTTTCAGGATTTCCTTAGCATTGCATGGGTGTTGGAATCATCAACTGTGCAGGTGATTAAATTATCACATGTGCAATTCTAAGGAAATCCTGAAAACATGCACTGTTGGCGGCCCTTGAGGACTGGAATTGGGGACCCATGGACTATGGTATGGATTGTCGTGGGACCCCCTTATTGGATTATGCCGGACCTGGATTTGTTTTTCTTTTCAATAAATTGGTGAAAGAGGGAATGTTTTGGGGAGTGTTTTTTCAAATAAAACTTTTTTTTGTCTATTTTTTTTTATTACTGACTGGGTTTGTGATGTCAGGTATCTGATAGACACGTGACATCACTAACCCCAGGGTTTGATGCCAGGTGACATTACACATCTGGCATCAACCCCATATATTACCCCGCTTGCCACCGCACCAGGGCACGGGATGAGTTGGGGCGAAACACCAGGATTGGCACATATAATGGATGCGCCACATCTGGGGTGGCTGTGGCCTGCTATTTTTAGCCTGGGGAGTGTCCAATAACAGTGGACCTCCCTAGTCTGAGAATACCAGACCACAGCTGTCTGCTTTACCTTGGCTGGTGATCCAATTTGGGGGGGGGACCCCAAGTTTTTTGTTTTAACTGGCTTAGTGAGTCAAAGAGTGGTCATAAATGGCTGCACATCCAGTTAGAAGACTGTCTCAAGTGGGGTACCACAGGGCTCTGTCCTAGGCCCCGGGTTGTTCAACATCTTTATCAATGATTTAGATTAAGGAATTAAGGGTAAATTGATTAAATTTGCTGATGACACAAAGCTAGGAGGAATAGCTAATACTAGAGAAGAGAGAGAGACGATTCAACAAGATCTAAACCAGTTCTGGGCACCACATTTTAACAAAGATATCAACAAACTGGAGCAAGTTCAGAGAAGAGTGACCAGAATGGTGACTGGTCTGCAAACCATGTCCTACGAGGAACGGTTACAGGATTTAGGATTGTTCAGCTTGCAAAAGAGAAGACTGAGAGGAGACCTAATAGTTTCTACAAATATCTTAAAGGCTGTCACACTGTAAAGGGATCAGTTTTATTCTCATTTTCAAAAGGAAAGACTAGATGCAATGGGATGAAACTGATGAGGAGGAGACACAGATTAGATATTACAAAAAACTTGACTGTGAGGGTGATCAATGAGTGGAACAGGCTGCCACGAGAGGTTGTGAGTTCTCCTTCAATGGAAGTCTTTAAAAAGAGGTTGGACAGACATCTGTCTGGGATGATTTAGTGAATCCTGCTTTGAGCAGGAGGTTGGACTAGATGACCCAGGAGGTCCCTCCCAACTCTACCATTCTATGATTCTATGACAGGACTGTTTTGTCATTGCAGGGAAATGTTCCTGCTGATATTGGAGATATAACATTGAGATCCAAAAGTTATAGGCAACGACTCAAAAATGCATTTAAACACAAGACACAAGAGTCTTTAAATTCACCAATAATTGAAAAAAACCCATAGACATCATGATACAAATGTATAAAACATTTTATTAGTAATAGTGCACAGGGTATTACAAAATTACAGAGCAATAGTCAAAACTAACCGGAATGGGTAGTGAAGGAAGAGGGGAGAGCCCCACGTGACCCAGGAAGAAGGTCAGTTTGTTAAAAGCAGGACCTGCCAAACAATCTAATAAGAGTAGCAGCCAACTATCCATAGAAGGCCCACATAGGAACCAATAATCCAGAGTGCCACTAGTCAATAACCCAAAACATAGACAGTAGCCTTATGTTAGGTCATACATCCGTATAACTAAGGCCTGTGTATGGGAACCTGACATGAAGGCCGGGGTATGCCATACAAAAAGGCTATAACCCCATAAACAATCAGGGGTGCCCAGGTTGTATAGCTCAACCGACTAACTATGAGGCATGGAGGCTTACCCGTAAAGGCAGACAGTCCACGTGCCCCTCAGGATCCGTGGACTGTCTGCCTTTACGGGTAAGCCTCCATGCCTCATAGTTAGTCGGTTGAGCTATACAACCTGGGCACCCCTGATTGTTTATGGGGTTATAGCCTTTTTGTATGGCATACCCTGGCCTTCATGTCAGGTTCCCATACACAGGCCTTAGTTATACGGATGTATGACCTAACATAAGGCTACTGTCTATGTTTTGGGTTATTGACTAGTGGCACTCTGGATTATTGGTTCCTATGTGGGCCTTCTATGGATAGTTGGCTGCTACTCTTATTAGATTGTTTGGCAGGTCCTGCTTTTAACAAACTGACCTTCTTCCTGGGTCACGTGGGGCTCTCCCCTCTTCCTTCACTACCCATTCCGGTTAGTTTTGACTATTGCTCTGTAATTTTGTAATACCCTGTGCACTATTACTAATAAAATGTTTTATACATTTGTATCATGATGTCTATGGGGTTTTTTCAATTATTGGTGAATTTAAAGACTCTTGTGTCTTGATATTGGAGATAATGGAGATAAATGTAGCTACACATATTACTTTGCTTGGGAATATACCTCTGTTTTGATTTCTTCCTCTTCCTCTTTGTGCAACTTCACTTGCTTCTTCAAACCATCTTGAAAGCATGTCAGACATTCTTTGCATTAAGGATGCATTCGTCACCTGATCACCTACCAATATGAAAATATTTACTGTATATATATATATTTTTAAACAGTAACTGTCGTTCTAATTTATAGGATTAAATGCAATAAAAAAAAAAAAAAATTGTGGCCCATAAGTCCCACAGTGCTTGAATTTTTATGTCAATAGAGCTGTGTGATAGGTTTGTTTTTTTGCGTCGTGAGCTGACATTTTCATCGATGCCCATTTGGGGAATATATGATGTTTTGATCACCCTTTATAGTTTTTTCCCTTAAAAAAAAAAAAAAACACAAAACACTCCACAATTCTGGAGTTTTCCTTTTTGGTTTTCACTTTACAACGTTTATGGAATGAGTTAATCCTTTTTGTGATAAACTAAACTTTTATAGTAGCAGTGATACCAAATATGTTTATTTTTCTTTATTTCATTTTTTTTAACAGGGAGGAGGATTCAAATGTTTATATATTTTTAAAATCTTTTTTTTTTTTTTTCTTATTTTTTTTAGTTTTTAGGGGGCAGAAATCTGCAATTGTTTAATAGCTTATACTATATCCGGGAATACTATGCTTATAGTATAAATCGCGGCCTCCTGTAAAGCACTGTATTACAAAGACCTATAACCATCTACACACTAAAAAAAGCAAACCTAGTATAATCTTATACTGCAGTCATATTATCCTTCATCTGCTCACAACTTTACATAGGTTATCAAGGAGTAGGCAATTGCTATTCAAACCTCACATCATTTTCTGTATACCATGTAACATTGTACTATTGCAGAATAGGGAAAAGGCTCAAGTCCCCTAAAGGGACTAAAGTAAAAAAAAAAATTTTTAAATATATATACAAAAACGGAATTACCCCATCTCTCCAGTTTAACAATAAATAAAAGAATAAACCTATTTGGTGTTGCTGGGTCTCAAAGTCTGATCTATTCAAGAATAAAATTAAATGATCTGTATGGTAAAATCTGAACCAAAAAGGAAGAAAAAAAATTCTCCAATGACAACTCCAAGCCAAAAATTGAAATAAAAACAATTAAAATGGTATTAATGTAAAATAGGACCCCCCACACAGCTCCACCGATTGATAGTACATTGAATAGTAGAATATAAAACCACAACTGATTTTTCAAATAAACAAAAGATCAAAAACAAAAACTGATAATTTCATGAAGGTATTAATAGCTTTAACAAAAAAATGTTAAAAAACAAAACTTCATATACAACATAACTATATACTGACAAAAAAGTTACAATGAGTAGATGGCAAAATATCATACATACCATCTCTTTCTCGCTCACTTTCAGGTCTTGATCTGGGCCCAGTATCGGACCAATCTCCTCGTAACCTGAGGCGCTTAAGTGGTGGCTGTCGAACCTTAATAATGAAAAATATATTATGGTCATTAAAGGCAACATGTCATTAGATTCATGCTGCCAGAACCATGAATTAGAGCCTGGCTGTATGACTGCAGCCAGATATGCTTTACTCTGAAATCTAGTTGTATTTCAGGGAAACAAAGTATGAAAAGCCGACCAGGAACAATAGGGAGACACGAGACGTCCGATGTCCCTGGCAAACTTTAAACTAGGTTTTATCCAAAACGCTATGATGAAATATACTTGGATACAACTTATACCCAGGGTACATGAAGACACAGAAATTAATAGAATTGTAATACTTAGAAAAGATTAAAATACAAGCTAAAATTGGCAAGGTGTCCACTAGGAGGCAGCATCATACCAATAATAAAAATACATTTGTACTGTGACTATAGCATGCATTAGCATGGGTCAAATAACGCTTATTGTATAATCATGCATGTACAGTTAGGTCCAGAAATATTTGGACAGTGACACAATTTTCGCGAGTTGGGCTCTGCATGCCACCACATTGGATTTGAAATGAAACCTCTACAACAGAATTCAAGTGCAGATTGTAACGTTTAATTTGAAGGTTTGAACAAAAATATCTGATAGAAATTGTAGGAATTGTACACATTTCTTTACAAACACTCCACATTTTAGGAGGTCAAAAGTAATTGGACAAATAAACCAAACCCAAACAAAATATTTTTATTTTCAATATTTTGTTGCGAATCCTTTGGAGGCAATCACTGCCTTAAGTCTGGAACCCATGGACATCACCAAACGCTGGGTTTCCTCCTTCTTAATGCTTTGCCAGGCCTTTACAGCCGCAGCCTTCAGGTCTTGCTTGTTTGTGGGTCTTTCCGTCTTAAGTCTGGATTTGAGCAAGTGAAATGCATGCTCAATTGGGTTAAGATCTGGTGATTGACTTGGCCATTGCAGAATGTTCCACTTTTTTGCACTCATGAACTCCTGGGTAGCTTTGGCTGTATGCTTGGGGTCATTGTCCATCTGTACTATGAAGCGCCGTCCGATCAACTTTGCGGCATTTGGCTGAATCTGGGCTGAAAGTATATCCCTGTACACTTCAGAATTCATCCGGCTACTCTTGTCTGCTGTTATGTCATCAATAAACACAAGTGACCCAGTGCCATTGAAAGCCATGCATGCCCATGCCATCACGTTGCCTCCACCATGTTTTAAAGAGGATGTGGTGTGCCTTGGATCATGTGCCGTTCCCTTTCTTCTCCAAACTTTTTTCTTCCCATCATTCTGGTACAGGTTGATCTTTGTCTCATCTGTCCATAGAATACTTTTCCAGAACTGAGCTGGCTTCATGAGGTGTTTTTCAGCAAATTTAACTCTGGCCTGTCTATTTTTAGAATTGATGAATGGTTTGCATCTAGATGTGAACCCTTTGTATTTACTTTCATGGAGTCTTCTCTTTACTTTTGACTTAGAGACAGATACACCTACTTCACTGAGAGTGTTCTGGACTTCAGTTGATGTTGTGAACGGGTTCTTCTTCACCAAAGAAAGTATGCGGCGATCATCCACCACTGTTGTCATCCGTGGACGCCCAGGCCTTTTTGAGTTCCCAAGCTCACCAGTCAATTCCTTTTTTCTCAGAATGTACCCGACTGTTGATTTTGCTACTCCAAGCATGTCTCCTATCTCTCTGATGGATTTTTTCTTTTTTTCAGCCTTAGGATGTTCTGCTTCACCTCAATTGAGAGTTCCTTAGACCGCATGTTGTCTGGTCACAGCAACAGCTTCCAAATGCAAAACCACACACCTGTAATCAACCCCAGACCTTTTAACTACTTCATTGATTACAGGTTAACGAGGGAGACGCCTTCAGAGTTAATTGCAGCCCTTAGAGTCCCTTGTCCAATTACTTTTGGTCCCTTGAAAAAGAGGAGGCTATGCATTACAGAGCTATGATTCCTAAACCCTTTCTCCGATTTGGATGTGAAAACTCTCATACTGCAGCTGGGAGTGTGCACTTTCAGCCCATATTATATATATAGTTGTATTTCTGAACATGTTTTTGTAAACAGCTAAAATAACAAAACTTGTGTCACTGTCCAAATATTTCTGGACCTAACTGTATATATGTATATATTCTAAAGGAAAGAGCATAATGTAGTCAGCCTATTACAACAAACCATAAATTGTATATGCAGGCAATAGTTTGTGAATAAATAGATATACTCGATAGGCTTAATAGCCAGTAATACCAACAGCGGGATGCTACTGATGATCAATAGACAAAGATTAATTTAACTTTAGATTGTAATTTAACTTAAGGGTGCTTTACACGCTGCGACATCGCTAACGATATATCGTCGGGGTCACGGTGTTTGTGACGCACATCCGTCGTCGTTAGCGACATCGCAGCGTGTGACAGGCTGGAGCGACCTAAAACAATCGCAAAAAAGACAAAAATCGTTTTGGAGAGGTTGTTAATCGTTGTCAGGTAAGTAGCGATGTCATTTGTCGTTCCTTCGGCAGCACACATCGCTATGTATGACACCGCAGGAGCCACGAACATCTCCTTACCTCCGTTCCGCCAGCAATGAGGAAGGAAGAAGGTGGGCGGCATGTTACGTCCCGCTCATCTCCGCCCCTCCGCTTCTATCGGCCGGCCGCTTAGTGACGTCGCTATGACGCAGAGCGCACCTGTCCCTTGAAGGAGGGATTGTTCAGTGGTCACAGCGACGTTGCTGACAAGGTATGTGCGTGCACCACATATTTCACGTACGACGGAGGCGGGTGTTATCGCGCATGACATCGTAGCTATAGCTAGCGAGGCGTAGCGTGTAAAGCACCCTTAAATTGTTGTTAAATTTTACTGTGTGAACAATTTGTTTTGTTTGAACCAAATATTAAAATAAAAAATATGTAAACAATAGACAAAGAAAGTACCTTAGTCACACATTGCTAGTAATCAAACAATTGCAAAAGGTAAGTGTACATGGTACAGATTGGGTATTGTGTAAAGACAAAACCTGGATGATGGCAGTCCGCACGTTTTACTCTGCTGCTCACAATGCTGTCCACTTTGTCTTTCTGATCTAATACCAGAGACTCCAGGATGCTGAGGTTACAAAGGGAGATACCAAGTGAGCTGACATAAGAAGAGGCTGCTCAAACTACTTTCCACCATGTCTTTGTGATCAAACACTACAGACACCAGGGATGCTGAGGTAAGAAGAGGCTGCTCACATTACTGTCGACCAGGTCTTTCTGATCTAATTCTGGAGATACCAGGGTTCTGAGGTAAGAAGGCTGCTTAGCCTTTTTGCTACAAGTAACATGGAAGACCTTATTTCCATTAATAGATTACAGAACTTAGTAGGGACTTGTGTTTTTGAGGGATGAGTTGAATGCCAATTTGTGGAAATTTGGGCACAGAACATTTTGGATCAGTTCACATTTATCATGTGCTCTGTGCTGATCACTTACATCAGAGTTCCATCTACATCTGCGAAATACGTGGTTCAGGTGAAACCTCCGACGGACCCATTCACTATAATGAGGCAGCAGTTATTTCTGGACTCCGTTCAGCCTCTGATGAGCAATGTTCTTTTTAAAGGTGCAGAAAACTGTTGTCGACCGCACTTTTGTGCACGCTTAAAAAAAAAAAACAAAAAAAAAAAAAAACCAGAAAAAGATAGACACCACTGGACTACAGGCCAGACAGGAGTTCAAATTGACTCCATCTGCCTGAATGGCCCAGGCGAGCTTGGTACCCAGACCCGCTCCGTCTGTCCGTAGAGGTGCCGTGGCATCTCCCGGACCGCCCAGACCTTCTCTCACAAGGTCCGTTTTTCCGCCAGAATTCTGCAGCTCCCAGATTGACGGCGTGGCTCTTGAGTCCTGGATCCTGACGGCTTCCGGCATTCCTCCCGAAGTCATCTCCACTATGACTCAGGCTCGGAAGTCTTCCTCGGCCAAGATTTACCACAGGACTTGGAGAATTTTCCTGTCCTGGTGTCGTTCTTCCGGGCATGCCCCTTGGCCTTTTTCCTTGCCGACCATCCTGTCCTTTCTACAGTCCGGTCTGCAAGGTGCGCACCTTCATGCAGGGCGCATCTCACATCATTCCACCTTACCGGCGGCCTTTGGATCCCTGGGACCTTAATCTGGTCCTCACGGCCTTACAGAAACCCCCCTTTGAGCCTCTTAGGGAGGTTTCTTTGTTTCGACTTTCACAGAAAGTCGTCTTTCTGGTGGCCATAACTTCTCTCAGGAGAGTCTCTGATTTGGCTGCGCTCTCTTCGGAGTCACCTTTTTTGGTTTTTCATCAAGACAAGGTGGTTCTCCGTCCGACTCCGGACTTTCTCCCTAAGGTGGTGTCTCCTTTCCACCTTAACCAGGACATTTCATTGCCTTCCTTTTGTCCGGCTCCTGTGCATCGCTTTGAGAAAGCGTTGCATACTTTAGATCTGGTGTGGGCGCTCCGGATCTATGTGTCACGCACCGCTGTTCTTAGGCGGTGCACCGCTCTTTTTGTGCTGACCACAGGTCAGCGCAAGGGTCTCTCGGCTTCTAAACCGACCCTAGCTCGTTGGATTAGGTCGGCCATATCCGATGCCTACCAGTGTACTCAGGTGCCTCCCCCGCCGGGGATCAAGGCGCACTCGACCAGAGCTGTCGGTGCCTCTTGGGCTTTCAGGCACCAGGCTATGGCTCAGCAGATCTGTCAGGCTGCCACTTGGTCTAGTCTGCACACCTTTTCGAAGCACTACCAAGTGCATGCTCATGCTTCGGCAGATGCGGGCTTGGGCAGACGCATCCTTCAGGCGGCTGTCGCCCATTTGTGAAGTTAGGTTTTGCCTACTTCTCAGTTTTCTGTTTATTTCCCACCCATGGACTGCTTTGAGACGTCCCATGGTCTGGGTCTCCCATAAGGAACGATGAAGAAAAAGAGAATTTTGTTTACTTACCGTAAATTCTTTTTCTTATAGTTCCGACATGGGAGACCCAGCACCCTCCCTGTTGCCTGTTGGCAGTTTTCTTTTTCCGTGTGTTTTCACCGGCTGTTGTTGTAGACAGAGGTTCCGGTTGTTCCGGGTTTTGCTCTATCTCTACTTGTGGGTGGATGTCCTCCTTCAGCTTTTGTACTAAACTGGCTATATTTGGTTATCCAGGGGGTGTATATGCTCGGAGGGAGGAGCTACACTTTTTAGTGTAGTACTTTGTGTGTCCTCCGGAGGCAGAAGCTATACACCCATGGTCTGGGTCTCCCATGTCGGAACTATAAGAAAAAGAATTTACGGTAAGTAAACAAAATTCTCTTTTTTTGGCCTATGTAAGGGGGAGTTAGGGGCTTAGGTATGGATCATTGGACTATGGTAATACAGCAGATAAGGGTGGTGGCTTTAGTTTAAATTGAGAAATCCTGGTGACAAGTTTCCTTTAATATATATATATATATATATAGTAATATACAGTTGTGCTCAAAAGTTTACATACCCCGCCAGATTCAGAGACTATGAATGATTAACACAAATTTTTTTTTCCACTCATGATTACTGGTTGGGTGAAGCCATTTATTGTAAAACTACTGTGTTTTCTCTTTTTAAATCATAATGACAACCAAAAACATCCAAATGACTCTTATCAAAAGTTCAGATACCCTGGTGATTTTGGTGATGACATGCACAGAAGGTGACACAAATAGGTTTGAATGGCTAATAAAGGTAACATCCTCACCTGTGACCTGTTTGCTTGTAATCGGTGTGTGCATAAAAGCTGAGTGAGTTTCTGGGATCCAGATAGACTATTGCATCTGTCATCCAGCTACTGACGTTTCTGGATTGTGAGTCATGGGGAAAGCAAAAGAATTGTCAATGGCTCTACAGGTAAAGATAGTTGAACTGTATAAAACAGGAAACGGATACAAAAAGATATCCAAGGAATTGATAATGGCAGTCAGCAGTGTTCAAACTGTGATTAACAAATGGAAAATCAGGGGCTCTGTAAAAGCCAAACCACAATCAGGTAGATCAACAAACATTTCGGCCACAACTGTTCGGGATGCAAAGAAAGACCCACAAATAATATCAGCTGAAATAAAGGACTCACTGAAAACTAGCGGTGTGGCTGTTTCAAGATGCACAACAAGGAGGCACTTGAAGAAAAATGGGCGGCATGGTTGAGTCGCCAGAAAAAAGCCATTACTGCGCAAATGCCACAACGTATCTCACCTTCATTATGCCAAACATCACAGAGATAAGCCTCCAAACTTCTGGAACAAGGTAATTTGGAGTGATGAGACCAAAATCAAACTTTTTGGCCACAACCATAAACGTTACATTTAGAGAGGTGTCAACAAGGCCTATGATGAAAGGAACATCATTTCTACTGTAAAGCACAGAGGTGAATTGCTGATGATGTGTGGATGTGTGAGCTAGAACGGCTCAGGAAACTTGTTCAAAGTTGAAGAAAAGATGAATGCAGCACGTTATCAGCAAATACTGGAGGCAAATTTGCACTCATCAGCCCGGATGCTGCGCATGAGATGTACTTGGACGTTCCAACATAACAATCCAAAACACAAGGCCAAGTCGCCCTGTCATTGGCTACAGCAGAACAAAGTGAAGGTTCTGGAGTGGCCATCTCAGTCTCTTGACCTCAATATCATTGAGCCACTCTGGGGAGAACTCAAGCACGCAGTTCATGCAAGAAAGACCAGGAATTTACAGGAACTGGAGGCTTTTTGCCAAGAAGAATGGGTAGCTTTACCATCTGAGAAAATAAAGAGCCTCATCCACAACTACCACAAAAGACTTCAAGCTGTCATTTATGTTAGAGGGGGCAATACATGGTATTAAGAACTGGGGTATGTGAACTTTTGATCAGGGTCATTTGGATGTTTTTGGTTGTCATTATGATTTAAAAAGAGAAAACACAGTAGTTTGACAATAAATGGCTTCACCCAACCACTAACCATGAGTGGAAAAATGTTTTGGTGTTATCATTCATATTCTCTGAAAAAAGGACAAGAAAGCCAAAAATCTGCAGGGGTATGTAAACTTTTGAGCACAACTGTATCTAGAGCTGTTCTCTAATGTTTTCATGTACAGTGGTACCTCGCTTAACGAGTAACCCCCTCAACGAGAATTTTGCTTAACAAGCAAAGTTTTCTGTAAATTTGTAACCTGCTTTACGAGAAAGCTTTGCTGTGCGAGCAAAATCCTCACCTCACACACTTCCGGTTTCGTCCATCCACCACGCTCTGACCCGCACTTCCAGTCCACACAAACACACACATGTTCGCACAAACACACACGCACGCACGCACACACATACAGTATTATGCTCACCTTACCTTCCGTTCCACCGTCGGCCTCATGGTTCTTGTAGTTCTCGGGTACATCGCGACGTGTTCGCGGTGAACTACAAGTACCATGAGGTCGGCGGTGGAGCGGAAGGTAAGGTGAGCATATAATGTGTACCTTCCGTTTCATCGCCTGCCTCCTAGGTCATGTAGTGCGCCGCGCCGCTCTACTCCAGGCATCTGCATCCATAGCGATGAAGCAGGAACTTCCTGGTTCCTGTCATCGCTACTCAAAGGCAGCGCGCTGGCCAATCAGAGGCAAGCGGCTCTGCCTTTGACGTCAGCGCTCTGGCAGGAAGTTCCTCCCTCGTCGTTATGGTAACCCTATACACGGTCCGCACCTCAGAACAGCAAGTCCCAGGAGACCGGCGATGGAACGGAAGGTAAGGTGAGCATATAATATGTGCGTGCGTGCTTGTGTGTTTGTGCGTGTTTGTATGTGTGTATGTGTGTGTGTATGTGTGTGTTTGTAAGTGTGTGGAATGACAGAATAGGGGACCAGGATGGGACATTTAACACGTTGTGGAAGGAATTGTCTGCATTGCAATGATTTCCTATGGGAAATTTTGCTCTGCTGAACGAGTAACTTGATTAACAAGCACAGTCCCAGAACGGATTGTTCTCGTTAAGGAAGGTTCCACTGTAATTGCTCCATTTGTTCGCGGAAGACTCCTGCAGCATCAATACTTCTCCAGCAGCCTGTGGCTACTTTTAAGAGATGTATTGGAAGCCAAAAAGGTCCACTTTATTTTTAAGATTCAGAAAGTTCTGCACGTTTTTGTTTGTTTGCTTGTTTTTCAATATATGAAGCATTATTCTAATCTCCATAGGAATGTAGTAAATGGGTTTTTATTAATCTTGGAATTTTAATTACGGTACCAGCATCCATAAAGGGCAGAAAATATACTGAAAATTTCTGTCACTATATATTAGCCTTGAATTTTCATTTTACTTTCGTCATTATATGGATGCCTGAAATTCCGTCTTTTTTTCTTGCAATCTCTCCATGTACAAGGAGAGTTTGGAAATAAATTGCCGGATACTGGAAATTGGACCATTTTGTTTTTCTGTTAAGCACTTCTCCCAGAAAAAAATGATTAGACATAGTTTCACACAAAACTCCAAAGTGGGATGGACAAAATTGTTGGCACCCTCAACTTATTATTTGGTTGCACACCCTGTGAAATAAATAACTGCAATCAGTCGCTTCCTATAACCATCAACAAGGTTCTTACATGTCTCAACTGGAATTTTGGACTACTGTTTATTTGCAAACTGCTTTAGGTATCCCATATTAGAAAGGCGCCTTCTCCCAACAGTCATTTTAAGATCTTTGCACGGGTACGGTCTCATTGTTAACCACTTTAGAATTCTCCAGAGCTTTGTTTCCTTCCATTTTTGGGTGCTTCATGAAGTATGTTTGGGGTCATTGTCTTAGGCCTAAGCCACACGGCATGAAAATCAGTGCGAGTGGAGTGCGATAAAAAAAAAAAAAAAATCGCATTCCACTCGGACCAATATCCGCCTATGTGTCAGCACACATGAGCGATTATTTTCTCAGCCCTAATCGGACCGAGAAAACAATCACAGCATGCTGCGATTGTAATGCGAGACTCTTTTCTCTCGCACCCATTCAAGTGTATGGGGCAAGAGAAAAATTGCACTGCAGTCGCGGTACTCCGGGGTACCACGAGTGCAGTGCGAGAATGGCAATAGCCGGCTACGGAGGAGAGAGGGAGATAAATCCCTCCCTCCCCTCCTTAGTGCCGTTCTGCCTCCCGCAGCTGAGGTCCGCTTGCACGGTCGGACCTCAGTCGCAGGGACACGCGCATGACACTCAGCTCTGCTGTACTCCCAGCGTGAGCCGAGTGTCATGCGAGGGAATCGCAGTAATACCCGTGTGGCCCCAGCTTTCGGCTATGCCAGGGCCACATGGGGCACTACTGCGATGCTCGCATGACACTCGGCTCGCGCTGTCAGCACAGCAGGAGCGGAGTGTCATGCTAGTATCTCTGCGTCTGAGGTTCGACTTTGCGAGGGGCGGGCTGGCTCTGAGGAGGGGAGGGAGGGATTTCTCTCCCTCTCTCCTCCGTAGCCGGCTATTGCGATTCTCGCTCTGCACGCGCGGTACACCGGTGTACTGCGAGTGCAGTGCAATTTTTCTCTCACCCCATTCACTTGAATGGGTGCGAGAGAAAAGAGTCTCGCATTACAATCGCAGCATGCTGCGATTGTTTTCTCAGTCCGATTAGGGCTGAGAAAATAATCGCTCATGTGCGCTTGCACACAGGCTAGAATTGGTCCGAGTGGAATGCGATATTTTATTGCACTCCACTCTCACCGATTTTCTCGCCGTGTGGCTTAGGCCTTACTGGAAGACCCATGACCCGGGACACAAACCCAGCTTTCGGACACTGGACACTAAATTGTGACCCAGCACCCAATGCCAGAAGCAGCAAAACAAGCCCAAAACAATCTTTGAATTTCCCCCATATTTGACTGTAGGTATTGTGTTCTTTTCTTTGTAGTCCTCATTCTGTTTTCGGCAAACAGTAGAATGATGTGCTTTACCAAAAATCTCTATCTTGCACTCATCTGTCCACAAGATGCTTTCCCAAAAGGATTTTGGCTTGCTGCAATCTAGCTTTTTTGGAAAACTGCAGTCTAGCTTTTTTTATGCCTCTGTCAGCAGTGGGGTCCTCCTGGGCCTCCTGCCATAGCGTTTCATTTCATTCAAATGTGGATGGATAGTTTGAGCAGACACTGATGCACCATGAGCCTGCAGGACAACTTGAATATCTTTAGAACTTGATTGGGGCTGCTTATCCACCATCTGGACTATCCTGCGCTGCAACCTTTCATCAATTTTTCTCTGCCGTCCATGTCCATTGAGATTTAACTACAGTGTCACAGGTTGTAAACTTCTATGTTTAGCATTGTGCTGGTGCATTGCAATACATAATACCAGTGATCAAACTAATAAAAGTTAATGTCCCATCTAGGGACTAAGTAAAAAATTGACAAAAAAGTGAAACCTCCCCTCCCCCCCCACACTAAAAATAATGTTCTAAAATCAGAAAATAAAGAACAAAAAAAAAATGAGAAAAAAAGTATTATACCAAAAAACGTGTGTGTGTGTGTGTGTGTGTGTGTGTGTGTGTGTGTGTGTAATAAATAAATAATTTGGCATTGCTACATCCGGAACAACACACTCTATAACACTGTCACACTAGTTAACCCCGTCAGTGAGCACCGTTAAAAATGAATTAAAAAATGTAGCAAATAAGGTCTTTTCATCATCAAGGTGACAAAACAGTTGAATAAAATGCAATCAAAAAGTCTTATGTAAATAAAAATGGTATAGCTGAAAATGTCACCTTGTCCCACAAAAAACATGCCGCCATGCAGCTGTCATGAAAACATTAAAAAGTTATAGCTCTCGGAATAAAGCGATACCAAACCTTTTTGTTTTTTCTATTAATTTTGTTTTTTATTCTGTAAACGCAGCAAAAGAAAAAAAAAAATATATAAATTTGATATCGCTGTAATCATACGGACCCAAAGAATAAAGCTGTGTTATTAATTTTATGATATGGTGCCAGGCATAAAAATAAAATGAAAATTTAAACAATTCCTGAATTGCTGTTTTTGTCTTGATTCTGCCTCACAAAAGGCAGAGTATAAAGAGAATAAAAATATATTAGGTGGCCCAAAATGGGTCTCAATACTTTCGGTAGTTTTACCCCTGAATGCTGCGATCAGTGTGATTGCAGCATTCAGGAGGCAGAGAGAGCTTACCGCTCCTTGGCTATTGAGTCCCTGTAATGCGATCACAGTGACCCGATCGCTGCAATGGCAGCCCTGGTTCCTCTTCATGATGACCCCGGGTTACTGAGCTACAGAGAGCCTCACACACCACGCTGTATGCATGGTGTGAGAGGCAAAGTGCTGAGATATAATCCACTGTAGTGCTAAAACATTGCAGTGGATTATAGAAATGCAAAAAATAAAACAACCCCAAAGAAGCAATTGACATGCTGCTTCTTTTTTCAGCAACCAAATCTGCAAGGAAAAAAGAAGTAACGTGTGCACATAAAGTCATGATTCTCATAGACTTTGCTGGGATGCTTTTTCCTTGCTTTTATTGATTAAAAGAAGCAAGGAAAAACAGATGAAAAAAATGCCCTGTGGGCACATAGCCTTATACTGCAAGGTGAACGGTGTAAAAAAAATAGGAACAATTCTTGAACTGCTGTTAATTTCTTCATTCTGCCTCCCAGTAATCGCAGTAAGGCTCAGCTTACAGTCAACCTGCGCTCTACGCTGAGCGCTTACACCTGTGATTATGTGTAAATCTTTGAAAAACATGATTCAGACAAAATTCTAAATGGAAAATTCACTGGAGCAATGAGTATGACCCGAAGGCCCTCCATTCTGATCTTGCGCAGGACTCTGGGCAAGAGAGCTAGAGGGGGAAACACGTAAGACAGACGGAACTGGGACCAATCCTGAACCAGCGCGTCCGCTGCAAAGGCCTGAGGATCGTGGGAGCGAGCCACGTATACCGGGACCTTGTTGTTGTGCCGGGATGCCATTAGATCCACTTCCGGAGTGCCCCACTTGCGGCAGATCGACCAGAACACTGCCGGATGCAGAGCCCACTCGCCGCTGTCCACGGTTTGACGGCTGAGATAATCTGCCTCCCAGTTTTCTACGCCTGGGATGTGGACTGCGGATATGGTGGACTTGGAGTCCTCCGTCCACTGAAGGATGCGTTGAACCTCCAACATTGCCAGACGGCTGCGAGTCCCGCCCTGGTGATTGAAGTAGGCAACTGCTGTCGCGTTGTCTGACTGGACTCGAATGTGCTTGCACGCCAACAGGTGGTGAAAGGCTACGAGAGCTAGAAGCACAGCTCTGATTTCCAGCACATTGATCGAGAGGGCTGATTCGGACGGAGTCCAAGTGCCCTGTGCTCGGTGGTGGAGAAATACTGCTCCCCAGCCGGAAAGACTGGCATCCGTGGTGAGAATCACCCAGGACGGGATCAGGAAGGAGCGTCCCTGAGACAGAGAGAGGGGCCGAAGCCACCACTGAAGAGAGCTCCTGGTCTGTGGCGACAGAGCCACCAACCTGTGCAAGGAAGAAGTCCGCTTGTCCCAACAGCGGAGAATGTCCAGCTGCAGAGGACGCAGGTGGAACTGGGCAAAGGGAACCGCTTCCATTGACGCCACCATCTGACCCAGCACCTGCATGAGGTGCCTGATGGAATGACGGCGGGGCCTCAACAGAGAGCGCACCGTCAGATGTAGGGACTGCTGTTTGACTAAGGGCAGCTTCACAAGTGCCGGCAGAGTCTCGAATTGCATCCCTAGGTACGTAAGTTTTTGGGTCGGGGTCAGAGTGGACTTGGGCAGATTGACAAGCCACCCGAAATGAACAAGAGTGGCGAGAGTGAGCGAGACACTCCGCTGACAGTCTGCACTGGATGAAGCCTTGACAAGAAGGTTGTCCAGGTAAGGAATCACTGCCAACCCCTGGAGGTGCAGAACCGCAACCACTGCTGCCATGACCTTGGTAAATACTCGAGGGGCCGTGGCTAACCCGAAGGGGAGAGCCACGAATTGGAAATGTTCCTCTCAGATTGCAAAACGTAGCCAACGCTGGTGTGAAACTGCAATTGGCACATGCAGATAGGCATCTCTGATGTCGATGGATGCCAGGAAATCTCCTTGGGTCATTGAGGCAATGACTGATCGCAGAGACTCCATGCGAAAATGCCGCACCTGAACATGCTTGTTGAGAAGCTTGAGATCCAGGATGGGCCGGAAGGAACCGTCCTTTTTGGGGACTAGGAAGAGATTTGAGTAAAAACCTCTGAACCGTTCCCTGGCGGGAACCGGTACAATTACTCCGTTGGCTTGTAAGGATGCCACGGCCTGAGAGAAGGCGGCGGCCTTGGAGCAGGGGGGAGTTGACAGAAAAAATCTGTTTGGCGGGCTGGAAGAGAACTCTATCCTGTAGCCGTGGGAGATGATATCCCGCACCCACTGATCGGAGACGTGTTGAAACCACACGTCGCCAAAGTGGGAGAGCCTGCCACCGACCAAGGACGTTGCTGGCTCGGCCAGATAGTCAAGAGGTGGCTGCCTTGGTGGCAGCAGCTCCTGCGGACCTTTGTGGACGCGGCTTCTTGCGCCAGGTGGGCTTCTGGTCCTTGGCTGAGTTAGTGGACGAGGCCGAGGGCTTAGAGGCCGCCCAGTTAGAGGAACGAAAGGAACGAAACCTCGACTGGTTCCTGCGCTGGACAGGTTTCCTGGGTTTAGTCTGTGGCAAGGAAGTACTCTTCCCGCCAGCAGCCTCCTTAATAATTTCATCCAGTTGTTCACCGAACAGCCTGGACCCAGCAAATGGGAGCCCAGCAAGGTACTTCTTTGAAGAAGCATCTGCCTTCCACTCTCGAAGCCACAAAATCCTGCGGATAGCGAGGGAATTAGCGGAGGCCACCGCAGTGCGGTGAGAAGCCTCCAGAATGGCAGACATGGCGTAGGCTGAAAAGGCTGAAGCCTGGGAAGTTAAGGCAACCAATTCAGGCATAGAGTCCCTAGTGAGGGAATGCATCTCCTCTAGGGAAGCAGAGATGGCTTTGAGAGCCCACACTGCTGCAAAGGATGGGGAGAACGAGGCCCCTGCCGCCTCATAGACAGACTTGGCCAGGAGGTCAACCTGGCGGTCAGTGGGATCCTTAAGTGAGGTGCCATCAGCCACAGATACAACTGTCCGGGCTGAGAGTCTAGACACCGGAGGGTCTACCTTTGGTGAGTGAGCCCACTCCTTGACCACCTCTGGTGGAAAAGGAAAACGGTCATCAGAACCACGCTTTGGGAAGCGTTTGTCAGGACAGACTCTGGGCTTGGACACAGTGGCTTGAAAACTGGAGTGGTTAAAGAACACACTCCTTGTTCTCTTAGGCAAGGTAAACTGGTGCTTTTCTGCCAGAGAGGGTTGCTCCTCTGATACTGGCGGATTGAGGTCCAGTACAGAATTAATGGACGCAATCAAATCACTAACATCCGCATCACCCTCGGTCAGATCAATGGGGCACATGGAGGTAGAGTCCGAGCCCCCAGTAAAGACATCCTCCTCGTCCTGCGAGTCGGCTCGTGAATCGGAGCCGCGGGACGAGGAAGGAGAGGGGACCCTGCGTCTCCTTTTAGGAGGACGGGGTCTGGGAGCAAATGAAGAATCCTCTGTGAGCTCTGCAGAGCGAGCCGAAGCAGCAGAGGCGCCCTGAGAAGGGGGCTGATGCATGCTCAGCAGAGTCCGGGACAGCTGTCCCATGGAGTCGGCAAAGGACTGGGAGATAGCCTTAGAAAACGATTCTACCCAAGCCGGGGGTTCAGCTACCGGGGCCGGAGCAGCCGGAGGGACCACTGGGGAGACTCCAGGCTGAGGCACCACCATGTTAGAGCAGGCATCACAATGTGGATATGTGCTCGGTTCATGCAGTACGAGCTTACATGCAGTGCATACTGAGTACAGCCTTGCAGCCTTGCTCCTAGTGTGAGATATGCTGCTGAGGTGGGGGCTCTGCAGTAAAGAACACACTCCTTCAGAATGACCCCCAGAGAGTGTATAAGAAAGTCCACAACCAGAGGTTGTGGCTTACCAGACCGTTTTGTGTGCCCTCCGGATCCCACAGCTCGGACCCCCAGACAGGTTGCAGAGATGCAGCAGCCAGCGCCGATCAGTGTGAGAACGCTGATAAAATGGCGCCGGAGGGAGGAGGGGGGGGGGCCTAGTCTAAGAGCGGGAACCGGAGGGCCAAGGAGATATACAGGGGAGGGAAACATCTCCTCAGAGAGGAGTGTCCTCCCCTGTGCTGAACGGCCTGTGGGCGGCGCCGCACTGTCCCTCTGCATGACTGACATGCAGGGGCAGTGAAAACGAAAGTAGGCCGTAGCCGAAGCCGGGGCCTAAATTTTTCAATGCGGCCGGCGAGCAGGCACCCTCGGCGCGGTTCTCAGGTGAAAACCAGAGAACCGGCCGGAAATGTCACCAAAGTAACCTGACACACTCTCCCCAACAATAAAGATGCAAAGGACCCCCTGCAATAACGTCTCAAATACTTAGCTTGTGAGACGCAGGGCCAGGTCCCTGAGGGATGAGTGCTCCGTCCGGCAGGGTCCTGAAAGGGCTGCGGATGGAGACCGGTCTCCTGCAAAGCAGTGAGAACCGTGCTGGCTCCCACTTCAAGCCAGAGCCCGAGGGATGGTGAAGGAGCGCGGCATGTAAGGCTCCAGCCTTGAAATCAACCTTAACAACACCGCCGACACAGTGGGGTGAGAAGGGACATGCCGGGGGTCCAGCTTGGACCCGCTTTTCTTCAAACTCTTTAAAATCAAAAATCAGATGAGAATGCATGTGTGTATGTGTGCCTCCTGAACACAAAGCATTGAACTGGCTAGATTTGGTTATCCAGGGGGTGTATATGCTCGGAGGGAGGAGCTACACTTTTTAGTGTAGTACTTGGTGTGTCCTCCGGAGGCAGAAGCTATACACCCATGGTCTGGGTCTCCCATAAGGAACGATGAAGAAAACCCCTTTTATACTGCATATGGCATGGTGTGATCAGATAGGCGTCTTTTCTTTTTCTTGGTTCCTCCTCAATCCCTGTAACTGCGGTCTTCCTATCTTGACTAACACGGATGATGTATCCTACGTCATCCATAGGTCACCATAGATCTTGTACCTCCACAGTTTAAGCACAGGCACTCTATGCTCTGGACTACGAAGGGCAGAGAAAAAAAAAAATGTATAATGTGCCTGCGCCTGTACCTATGACCCAGAGATGAGGTTGATCCCTGTGCATGTGTACCGCCCCAGCGTCAGCAGCAGAGGCTGCTCGTATCCGGATCCCCGGTGGCTTGAGGGGTCTCCGGACCCGGGAGGGGTCGCGCGGTCACTCGAAATAAAAGGGGAGTATTTACAGGGGATTTTGTGTTTAGAGTTTGTGACGCCACCCACGGTGTGTGGTAAGGTGGAGTACCACCGATGCTGTTGGGAGCGCCCGGTGGCGGTGGAATGGCAGCCAGGTGTTTAACCCCTCCGTGGGTAGGGGTATAATGCCCCGGGGCTCGGTGATGGTGAGAGGGGAAGGCCGTTGGGGAGGAAAGGGTCACTGCATACTCACTCAGTCCAATAACGCAGACACCGACAACTTGGAAAACGAAATTCTGAGCACCGCTGTAGCAGGGAGGGAGCACGCTTGGATCCCGTGCCCGATGGAGTTGCTTGTTAGCCTGTGACCTTTCCCTTGGCACTTTCTTTACTAGTTAGCCCCTGTAGTATAGAACTAGTCGGGTCCCGCTCACCCGTATGGCTAACTGAGTGAGCTTGCTCTCAGGGTTCACGCTTGGGATTTTCAGGACTGTGTATTGGGAAAGTCCTATCCACCTCGTTGCGCTAGTACCCCGATTTTGGAGCGGGTGGAGAACAAATCTTGAAGTCTTCGCCCTCGTCGGGTCAATTACCAGGACGCTTGAAGCTACTTCCCGGCCTAGGGTCCACGTACCCCACCGTGCCCTGGCTCCTGCCCGGAGATGGCTCAAGGCTGCCGGCTGCCCTGCTCTGCAGTTCCGTGCCCCTTGACACAATCCCCTGTGACCGGGGTTCCAGCTCCTACCAGGCCCAGACCAATGTCTGCCACCTACTAACTGAGGAGCCCAGCTGCTAACCTCCTCCAAATGACTTGTGACCTCTCCTCTTGAGTCACTCCACAACTGACTACTCCCGACACTCCTGATCCTCCCTAACCAGCCCTCCAAGTGGGCGGCCCTATTCCCTTCAGGCTACCCATTGGTGTGTCTGGTGGGTGTGGTGCAGAGTGTTTCTAGGATTTTTGATTGGCTTGTTCTTAGCAACACCAAAGTTCAGGGACCCGTAACCAAGGAGGATGTGGATACCGTGCAGAAGGGCAGATTGCACAATACACTGTGACGTCCTAATAGGCCAGAGCGTCACATATGCACAGCACCGGACTTTGCTCTGACTCAAGTAGGGCAGAGTATTGAGCGCCTGTGCAGGTACAAGATTTGTGGCGATCTGTAGATGTGGACACACGACGTATCAGTCACATAAATCAAGCCAGGACAGCACCTGCAAGGATTGAGAAGGCACCAAGATAAAGAAACCATAGGACTAGACGGCGCACTATGCCAGAAGCATGTAAGGTATTTTTTGGCATATGCAGGTGCAGTTTGGGGCTTAGATACAGGTCAATGACCTTCGATAATAGAGTAGTTAAGGGTGATAACATTAGTTTATATTGGGAAAACAGAGTGACACGTTTCCTTTAACACAAGCTTTGGTCACACATTTCCTGGCAGGGAATGAAGTGACTATTAATGTAAATTACATCTCCACTGCGTTCGAAATAGACTACTGAGCAGGACTAAACAGTGATAGGACTGTACTAAAAGGTGCTTTACATGCTGCGACATCGCTAACAATCTCGTTAGCGATGTGATATGCCAGATCGCAGATAAGATTTGCCGAGATCGCACACAGATCATTTTTTGTAGAGCCGGTCACATGTGAGATCTCGGCAAATCGTATGTGCGATCTGGCGTGATACATCGCTAACGAGATCGCTAGCGATGTCGCATTGTGTAGAGCACCTTTAAATCTGTCTTGTACATGAATCAACAAATTTCCTACTACATAAAATCATACAGATAACATACTGTGCACCAAGAGTGGATACTCACCTCTTCTCGTTTCTGATTGGATGAAGAAAACTTGAGTTCTTTTGCTTGATCATCCTTTGGATTAAATAAATATATATAATCTGACGAGTAGCTTACAAGGACCTCTTCCCCATCTTCACTATAACATAAAGAAGTTACACGACAAGACTTGTTTGCAAGATGTGGAGGTACAAATCGTACACACATTCCCATAGTTCCACGATTTGAGTAATTCCCTGTCATTGAAAGAAAAAAACAAACCCTACTTATTACACATTTTAATAAAGCTCATGAAACAGATCCTTCAATAGCGTGCCAATAATCACGATCTGGCTAAATTATGTGCATCAAAGGGTATGCATCAAGACGACGCCCCAATGTTATTTACTTATGAAAAAAATGGTTAAAGGCGTTGTCTGTTAATTTGCTCTGTCAACTGCAAAGTGAACGCAGTGTGGAACTGCAGATGCAAAACTATGCATTTGAATAGGTGCAAACGTGCAGCACCCGTTCACTATGCAGCTGACGGAGCTGTGCTGTGCAACTTCACAACTGATCACATCCAGCCACTGCTGGCACCAAGAACAATTGATACGCGGGGGTGTCAGATGTTACACCCCCATAGATCTGATATTAATGATGTGTCCAAAGGAACAGGCCATCAATATTAAAGTACAGGACAACCCTTTAAACGTTCAATGTTGATTTTTGGGGTATATACAAGACTCCTTTGGTAGTGGCCTACCACATGCTCGTCCCATTTAACCAAACCTTCCCCCCTCGCATCCCAAACATTTCTTTAAAGGGAACCTGTCACCACTTTTTTGGCGTATAAGCTGCGGCCACCACCACTGGGCTCTTAGTTAGAATGCTGTAACATGCTGTATATAAGAGCCCAGGCCGCTGTGAGAACATAAAAAAACACTTTATAATACTTACCTAACGGTCACTCGGTTGGCCATATGGACGTCTCTGTTCTCCGGTGCCAGCGTCGCCTCTTTTGGCAATCTTTGTTCTCCTTCTTCTCTAGCCGCAGTGCATGACGCGTCCGACGTCATCCACACTCGCCGGCATTCAGGTCATTAGCAGGCGCACTTTGATCTGCTCTGAGCAGAACAGATCAAAGTAATGTAGTGCGCCTTCGCAGGACCGGCGAGTGTGTATAACGTAGAGGCGTCATGCACACAGGCATCAGAAAGAGAACGAAGATGGCCGAAAGAGGAGGCGGCGGCACCGGACAACGAAGACACCCATATGGCCAACAGCGCGACCGTTAGGTAAGTATTATAAAGTGTTTTTTATGTTCTCACAGCGGCCTGGGCTCTTATATACAGCATGTTAGAATGCTGTATATAAGAGCCCGGTGGTGATGGCCACAGCTTATACGCCAAAAAAGTGGTGACAGGTTCCCTTTAAAAAAAAAAAAATCATAAACATCCCCAAATAAATTAGTCAGTCCAATGGTCCAGACTATTTTCTTTTGATGTGTACGAGCACCTCCAATGCTCGAAAAATCAACATGTTTACCAGAAAACTTGAGTACACACTCTGAATAATTGCAAACATTTTGTTTAACTGAAATGTGCACACTGTAACTTTTGGTGTTTTCAGGCTTGTATCAAGCAGCTACAACAAAATCGTAAAAGCTGGGGAGAATTGGCTATGCTCACTCTTCAAATTCAAGGAAATTGGTGGCATATCCGAAGGGAGTAACATTTCTGGAAAGATGCATGCCATTGAGATCTGCCAAATTCATTAATTGGTGTGTGCCTCCAAATGAATTTGGTGCATATTATTGCAGCACTCCCTTCATTAAAACTGATGTATGAAACGCAAGTCTTGACGAATCGAGGCCAGAGTCTCTTTTCTTTTAGAATTTCTTTTTTTCCACGCTAATAAATGTATTAATATACCATTTTAACTTATGATACCTGTTCCAAGCATACGGCGATCATATATTCTCACAGAACTATCCGAACAGCCAACTGCAAGATAATAAGGTGCTGGAGGACATACAGTTATTGATGTAGCTGCACGTCGACAATGGACCAAAATATCCTAGAAACAAAAAAATACAATGATAAAGATTGCAGGTGGTAAGTAAAATAATATTTGCCAATACACAGTTTAATTTTACAGGACTCGTCACTTTAACCAATGTTAAGAGTTTGCAAAAATACAAGATTCTAATTTAATTTAGCATTTCTATTGCCCCTTTCACAACAACTAATGTTCCCTTTGTGCTACAAAAGTCACAGACTACCTTCTTGTTATGCATCAGCAAAACTATTCCTGTACACTGGCTCCCATAACCTACCCACCCACCACCTCCCTTTCCTCAGCAGGGCAGATCAAAGTGCGCATGCACAGGAGCACAATGGAGGCCTCTATGTGAATGACGCAGGACGCGACATGCAGACCATGCTGGGCAGGAGTAAGTAAGAAAAGGGTTAAAGTTTTCCTGCCACATCTCATAGGGATAATTCTCAGGAAAACTTACTGAGGCTGCGGGCATATGGCATTAGATTCTCTCATGTGAGGAAACCAGGCTGATAATGGTAATGGCACTCTGATCAATCGCTGACCCGAGTGTCAGCTTAGTGTGATCCGATTCTCTCGCATGAGAGAAATCATAGCACAATAAGGAAAAGGACGAGAACACAGGTTTTCCATCTTCTCCATTCTAGGAGTCTGCATGAATTGGACCGCACTCAGATGTAATCGTTGAGCTCCACGCACCAATAGACTTCAATGGGTGCATCTCAACCGATTTCTGCTGCAAATCGCAGCATGCTGCGCTTTTTTTAATCCTACCAAATCATCATGAGAAATAAAAAAAAAAAAAAAAAAAAAAAAAAACAACACTGGTCGGCACTGCTCTGTAGTGTAACATTGGACAGTGATCTTAGACAAAACATCAGATAGCACTCATACGAGTTACACGCTCATGTGTGCAAACCCAGAAGCAAAAGCCTATGTTTATATCTATATATAATTGCCTTATTCTGTCTGTCTATCTGTCTGTCTTGCTCCAAAATTCTGTCCTTACCGCGACAAGCGTCTCATTGGCCGCTCGCCTTGGCCCCCCGCACGGATTGGCCGTTCGCCTCGCCTCGGCTCTGCCCCCCCACACGGATTGGCCTCTCTCCCCGGCCCCCTGCACGCATTGGCAACTCGGCCACGCCCCGCCCCCCCCACGCATTGCACGCTCGCTCTGGCCCCGCCCCCTGCACGCATTCCCCGAAACGACATGGAGCCCCGACTCCCAGGTGAGTGCTGTACCCCCGGGAGCCCACATCAGCGTACGCCGCCAACCCAGCCGACACACCCTCACATTGCTGGGGTTGCCGGCGTACGCTGGTGTGGGCTCCCGTGCGAGCGGGGTACGCTGGTAACCATGTAATATTGTGTAGCATGGTTACCAGCGTACACCGGCTCCCAGGTGAGCGCATCAAGGTCCTGCAGCGGCGGAACACACACACACGCACACACATAAGGACACACACACACACACACACATCAGATAACACTCACTCTCACACACACCTCACACACACATCAGATCGCATCCACACACTGACAACATCCCGTGATATCGCTTGCTTCTCGGCGGCGATACTGTACGTGCAGTGACCTTCCAGGACCTGCCGGAGGATCACATGGCCAGAAGCATGTGGTATCTCCGGATGTTGTGAGTGTGTGAATGCGTATGTGCGATATCGTCAGTGTGTGTGTGCGTGTATGCGATCGGATGTGTGCGTGTTGGCAGAAGGCAGAGGAGCACTGCGTGCAGCACAGCTTCTGGGACCGCACACCGGAGGGCACAGGCAGAAGTGGGGTGTGAGTGTATGCGATCAGATGTGTGCGTGTATGCTGTCTGATGTGTGACTGTGGAGCACGATGGGGGGTGCACAGCATGGGGGATGGAGCACGATGGGGGGTGCACAGTATGGGGGATGGAGCACGATGGGGAGTGCGCAGCATGGGGGATGGAGCACGATGGGGAGTGCGCAGCATGGGGGATGGAGCACGATGGGGGGTGCGCAGCATGGGGGATGGAGCACGATGGGGAGTGCGCAGCATAGGGGATGGAGCACGATGGGGAGTGCGCAGCATGGGGGATGGAGCACGTTTGGGAGTGCGCAGCATGGGGGATGGAGCACAATGGGGAGTGCGCAGCATTGGGGATGGAGCACGATGGGGAATGCGCAGCATGGGGGATGGAGCACGATGGGGAATGCGCAGCATGGGGGATGGAGCATGATGGGGAGTGCGCAGCATGGGGGATGGAGCACAATGGGGAGTGCGCAGTATGGGGGATGGAGCACGATGGGGGGTGCGCAGCATGGGGGATGGAGCACGATGGGGGGTGCGCAGCATGGGGGATGGAGCACGATGGGAGGTGCACACCTCCCCCCAAAACACACACACACACACACACCGCCACACACGCACTGCACAACACACCACACTGGGAACCACAAACGCCGCACACACACAACACCCAACACACAAACACCGCGGCACACACAAATATACGCACATACCGCACAACACACACACTGCACAAAACATACCTCCCCAAAACACACACACGCACACCCCACACCAACCGTGCAATACACACACACAACGCTACAGACACACAGCGCTCCACAAACAACGCAACACACAAACAACACCGCTCTCACCCCCCCGCCACACCCAGACAACACCCAGAACATGTACAGCGCCCTACTCAAACACTTGGTAACTACACCCAACAACATCTATATCTATAATATATATATATACACATATATATATCTATATCTATATCTATCTATATATATATATATAAAACAAAAATCATACATTAACTACACAATACGTAAATTCTAGAATACCCGATGCGTAGAATCGGGCCAGCTTCTAGTATTATATAAACGCATATATATTATATATAACGCATATACTAGTATAATCTTTAAATTAAGCAGACACTCCTGATTTCATGGTACAGTGTTGGAAATCACAAGCCTGTGTATTTCTTCTATTCTCACCGGACGTAAACTGACTCCCAGAAACTTCTAAGTTAGAACAGCAGACATTAATATTTGATAACAAAGAATTCAGCGGATTCAGTTATGAGTCAGCGGTATTCATGATGGGAGCACTGCCCCTGCCTCGCACACTTAATGATAGGATAGGAGGTACTTTGTTCATAGATGTGGGTTCGGACTGTTGTGAGCTCCACCGATCCGGACATTGGGGCTCTACAAAGCCCTACATGAATGAAGCAGAGTTTGAGCATGTGCACCTCAGCTTCCTTCATCCTCTAGGTAGAAATCGCTGAGTGCAGCAGTCAGCTATCTTTGGCATTCCCATAAAGAATTAATTGACTGGAAAAACAGAAGCTTGAACTAAGCTCTATTCTGCAGAACCCTGTTCTCAGGATCAGTGGGGTACTAATGGTTGACCAATAAGTTATCCTTGAACCTTTCTACACGGGATAGCTCATATACTTAGTACAATACCTTCATGATCTTTATGCATCTGTATGCAAGCACGACTGGCATCAGTTACTAGAGAGGGGGGAAGGAGGACCCTCCTTATGATTAGAGTGGACTCTTAGTAACAAGTAATCATTGTACAACTTACTTAGCCAAGTAGTGCATTATCATTTGTAATGTTTGGACTAAAATACAGTAGACTATACAGTAACAAGCTGCGGTTTAATAGATTGTCTGCCTTGATTAGAAATGTCGCCTTGTTATGACCCTTATTGACCAGTTGTAATCTACAGTTGTGTTCAGAATAATAACAGTGAGATCAAAAATATGAGTTAAGCCCAAAATCTTTATGAAAATAGCAGTGTCTGCATTTGTCTTTGCACAATCAAAATCTGTCCTCTTTATTTAGGTTTTAGCATTCCTGTGAATCACTAATTAATATTTAGTTGTACAACCACAGTTTTTTAGAACTGCTTCACATCTATGTTGCATAGAGTCAACCAACATCTGGCATCTGTCAACTGTTATTCCAGCCCAGGATGCTTTGACTACATCCCAAAATTTATTTGCATTTGTAGGCTTTGCCTCAAACGGTATTCCTGATGTCACCTCACAAGTGGTCAATCGGATTAAGATTTGGGCTCGACACTCCATAACCTCAATTTTGTTCTACTGGAACCAAGATTTTGCTGGTTTACTGGTGTGTTTAGGGTCGTTGTCTTGTTGAAACACCCATTTCAAGGGCATTTCCTCTTCAGCATAAGGCAACATGACATCTTCAAGTATTTTAATATATTATATGCAAACTGGGCCATGATCCCTGGTATGCAGTAAAGAGGTCAGCACCATAGCAACAGAAACATGCCCATATCACGATGCTTGCACCACCAGGCTTTCAAGGAGAAATGCATGTACAAAATGGGCTGGCTTCACCCTTAAATAAGGGCCACCTGATTCACACCAATTTCTTCAAAGAAAGATTGACCTCACTCATTTAACTCCACACTGCTATTATTTTGAACACTTCCTTTCAATTAAATTTTTCAAATACACAGACTTAACCTGCAGATCATGAATGCAGAGTCTGGTGGTTTTCTAAGAATCTACTGCACCAAATGGTAAATGATTGACATGTGGTAATATAACATAACAAAATAGTGGATAATCTGGTTAGTCATTTTGGACTGCTGTTACTTTGAACACTACTGCATATGGAGTTCTTGCAGTAAGGCCATGATACATGAAGACTGGCGTTACGCACACCAGTCTTGATGAAGAGGCATGGTGGAGTCCGTGGCACCTGATTAATTAAGAGACACACCTCGCTTAATGAATGAGGAGCATCTTAAAAGTGATGTAAGCCTTGGCACAAATCTTAATGCAGTAAGAATTCTGTTGTAAGTTGTGCAACACCGCATCATGAATTAAACGAGAGCAGATCACCACGCCCCATTCCAGAAATGACCGAAACTGGCATAAAAACGCTTAAGGGTACTTTGCACGCTGCAACATTGCTACTGCGATATCGTCTGGGTCAAATCGAAAGTGACGCACATCCGGCGCCGGTAACGACGCCGCAACGTGTTAAGCCTAGATGCGCCGATAAACGATCGCAAAAGCGTCGAAAGTGGGTGATCTGTGATCTTAATTCGAACTTCCCACTCCCGAATCCAAGACTTCTTCCGAGCTGCACCAAACCTCTGGAACACTCTACCCCAAGAAGTTAGGACGAATCACAACTTACTCAGCTTCAGACGCACCCTAAAAACGCATCTTTTTAGCGTGGCCTATCACAATCCCTAGCCAAACTAATTTCACCTAATCCCTCCACAACTTCTCAGATAAGTACCCCACGTCAAACTCCATGGCACCCAAATGCATCTCAAGGTCCTGGCCAACTGGTCCACGAAGCCATTATCTATCCCCCATTTTCTTGAGATGGCTGGATTGTCATTGTAAATAAGCACTTGTCCCCCCCCCCCCATCTCACTGTAGATTGTAAGCTCTCACGAGCAGGGTTGTCTTTTTTTTTTCCCTTTAAATATTGTATTTTCGATAACTGTTACTTGTTTGTATATGATCCTTCTGAATTGTAAAGCGCTGCGGAATATGTTGGTGCTATAGAAATAAAGATTATTATCTGTGTAACGTCGGTCATTTTCATAATGTCGCACCAATAGGAGATACGATGTTGTTCCTCGTTCCTGCGGCACCACACATCGCTGTGTGTGAAGCCGCAGGAGCGAGGAACATCTCCTTACCTGCTTCCACTGGCTATGCGGAAGGAAGAAGGTGGGCGGGATGTTTAAGTCCCGCTCATCTCCGCCCCTCCGCTTCTATTGGCCTGCCTGCTGTGTGACGTCGCTGTGACGCTGCACGACCTGCCCCGTTAGGAAGTAGGTGGGTCGCCGGCCAGAGCGACGTCGCAGGGCAGGCAAGTGCGTGTAAAGTTGCCGTAGCGATAATGTTCGCTACGGCAGCTATCACAAGATATTGCATGTGCGACGGAGGCGGGGACTATCGCGCTTGGCATCGCTAGCATCGGCTAGCGATGTTGCAACGTGCAAAGTACCCCTAAGAGTCACAAAATCTTCATGCAACCTCCCTTTGTGCTAAAATTTGATACTTTGCAAAGTGTTTTCCACCAGATTTCTGCCATCAACACTTTGATGAATCGGGGCCAAACCATTTTATTTCCCAGCAGTGGCAAATTAAACATTATATAGTACTCATTAGCGATCATTAACATCAATGAGTTGTCCGTGTAATGCAGGAAACAGAGCAAGAGACGCTCATCGCTATGACTAATAGGTGTGGATATTGAGAAGGATTCATTAACTTGCCTGTTCAATGTTAGAAAATCTATAAATGTGTGTATGTAACTTACATCTTTGCAATCCTCCTTTGTACAACTAGTTTTCATTCGAATATCAAACCACCTTACAGTGCCATCTTCCCCGCACGACAGAAATGTATAGGGATCATTTGGCACAGTCATGATCTGTATTAAAAGGAAAAGAGAATAAAGGAAACATTACATCTGTGGAGATGGTGACTGTACAAAATAACAGCCCAAGGTGCACACACAGCATGTGGATGTGAATTCACAGCCATCTGTAATGTCACGTATCAAAACAAGTAGCAGAGTGAAATACGGCATATCAGTTCTACAATGTAGACTCGCAAGCTTTTGGGACTTTTTATTTATCTATATTATTGATCTTAAACCACTTTATACAATAAAATTAAAAAAAAAAAAAGGCCCAAAAGTGTTAATTTCGTTCACATTACATGTCGTTTTAGAAATACACTTATGTTATTACATACCTCATAGGCAGTTCCATAATGGCAAGTAAACTGAGACTGTCTGTTGGTCTCGGCATCTTTTTCAATATTTGTATAGTAAATGACGCCATCTCCTGAGCACGATATAATTTGCTTATCATTTGTCAGTGGCAGAAACTTTGCACTAAAAATGTTCGCTCTGTGGCCAGAACGAATTCGCGTTAGGACCTGCAATTAAGCACAGATTGTTACATAAATGCATGGACATCATGGATTGAGTCTAAAGTACAGTAATTGGTTTTAAATATATGCTAATATACTCAAATCTTTCCTGATCTCTTTTGAGCAAAAAAAAAGTCAATGTTCCAAATCATGCAATCCCACAGGATTTAAAGAGTAACTCATAAAAATAAAAGTATCCAACGATCCAGAGATTGGGGCTCTGGAACCCAGAAAACGTGGCTCTGCAACCATGTCCTAAGTGGTATGTGTAGCCTTTGCTCCATCCATGCACTGAAAAGGAAAGCAATAGCAGGATTATCCAGCATGCCATTGTGGAGTCATTATCAAGGGATGAGTACCTGAACGCGTAGATGTTACTTAAGTTACCAGCATGAAGGTTTTTAAGCTGTCATCTGTTTTGTACTTACACTAAATAAGACTGTTCGTGGAACTGGACTAATTTTTTTATGTTGGTAGCATAGAGAGGTTGAGCGGAGGATGAGCATGAGCACCTCTGCGCCACTGAGGATGGGCTTCATAATCATAACCACCTTCTTGGGCTTCAAAAGCCCTGATCTCGAGATTACAGGTGGTCCTAGCAGTTTGGCACCTTGCGTTCACCAACCTAGGGCTTTTTTGTTGGGGAATATCCCTTTAATGATCAAATCAACATTTCTGGGCATTTGTCTTTATATTGTCACCTTTTTCAACAATCATTGGTGTGATTGCAGTAAATACAGTACTTACTGGTCATAGTCTTCTGCCATTTCCAGCGCCACTTTGGTGATTTCCTGGATCACATGACTGTATTTGTGACCTCCCAGATCACAACAGAGTTTTCTTTATGGACACAAAGTCACTTCCGCAATGTAAATGTCCCTATACATATTAAAGGGAACCTGTCATCAGAAATTTCCCCCAAAAGCTAAAAGATTCCCCCTCTGCAGCTCCTGGGCTGCATTCTAGGAAGGTCCCTGTTATTATTGTGCCCCATGTGAGACCAAAATAAAGCCTTTATAAAGTTCTACCTTTTTGTATGCAGCTTCTGTAAATCCGTCACGGGGGCGGGCTCTCTGGCGTCCGTTATTCTGCCCCCTGGTCCTGTATGCCGCCCCCATCGCTCCTTTCCATATCTGATGCACCGCCCACTGCTCCAGCCATCCCCGCGCATGCCCAGTGCCAGTCTCACGGGACTGAGCACTGTGACCGCTGGTGACGTGTGCGCAGGCAAGTGATTATGGACGGGACTGTGACTGTTATCAGCAAGTACCCGGCCATAATCTCTTGAGCGCGCAAACCTCTCCAGCGTCACACTGTGCTCAGTGTAGATGCTAGACTGTATGGGCTGCTTCCAGGTATGACGTCCTTTGTCATGTGATAGTATTTCGAACACGCCCCTATCACATGACAAAGGGACGTCATACCTGGAAGCAGCCCATACAGTCTAGCATCTACACTGAGCACAGTGTGACGCTGGAGAGGTTTGCGCGCTCAAGAGATTATGGCCGGGTACTTGCTGATAACAGTCACAGTCCCGCCCATAATCACTTGCCTGCGCACACGTCACCAGCGGTCACACTGCTCAGTCCTGTGAGACTGGCACTGGGCATGCGCGGGGATGGCTGGAGCAGTGGGCGGTGCATCAGATATGGAAAGGAGCGATGGGGGCGGCATACAGGACCAGGGGGCAAAATAACGGACGGCAGAGAGCCCGCCCCCGTGACGGATTTACAGAAGCTGCATACAAAAAGGTAGAACTTTATAAAGGCTTTATTTTGGTCTCACATGGGGCATAATAATAACAGGGACCTTCCTAGAATGCAGCCCAGGAGCTGCAGAGGGGGAATCTTTTAGCTTTTGGGCGAAATTTCTGATGACAGGTTCCCTTTAAACTAAAGTCAGCTGAAACCATCGATAACAACGAGTTTGGCTGATGGCCTAGTATCTATAAGTGTGTTAACTACGGTAATTGGAGGTCGGGAGAGATGTCGATTGTACATGTCCGACTGCCAATTGCACTGTTCTCCCTGAGTCAACCTGCCGACTGACGCGTTAGTCAGCAACTTTCTAATAGAGAATACAGGAACACCATCGTCTGAGCGAGTGCTCCTGTGTATGTAAGAGTCGGTTGAGATGGCTGTCGACTAAACGATCAGTCAAAACATTGCTCAGCCAATAGCAATCTAATCTGTATGCCCAGCTTTAGGCTATGATGGGAGTACAGGAGCGGAGTGGCGTTGAAAATGGAAGAAGACCGTGCCGAGTAAGTGTTTTCCATCAGTATTTGTAGCGAGTACAATAAAATAGTTAACTGTCACTGTCTTCTGCTGTTTCTAATGTCCCTTTGGTCCTCACCAACATCATAGACTTACATTAAGAAAATGAGCCCTTGGTCCACATCAAAGACTTTGTGTGAACTGCAAGATAAAAAAGTGTGTCAGGAAAAGACAGCAGCGGTGCTGGAAATGTCAGAAGACGGATACCAGTAAGTATATGCACACCAATGATTGCCATTTTTTTGGTTAATTTTATTGTCCCCTAGGTTGACAAAGTGGTCCTTTAAGGACAAGCAGTAGTCTCAACCTCTGTTAAAGTTAAATCTTTTTGATTTGAACAGCATGTAGGCATGAATGCAAAAACATTTACATTAATGAAATTAAAGACTATTTATATTATGTTCACAGAGGCGTAACAGTCACGGTCACAGGGATCGAGACTGGGCCCGGGGGTGCACGGAACCCAGGGCCTGTTTCAGATGGATATGTATCAAAAATGCGTTTTTCTGCCAGGAGATGCAGATTTTGTGCAGAAAATTGTTGCAGAAATTTCTGCAAAAACAGCGTTAAAATGGCAGATTTGGTCTACAACAAATTTTTGCACCAAATCTGCATCTCCTGGCAGAAAACCGCATCAAAACCACATGCGTTTTTGATACAGTTTTAGTGCGCTTTTCTGCCAGGATATGTAGATTTGGTGCAGAAATGTCTAATCCGGTAATGTGTGACCATTTTCCACAGTCAGGTCCCCCACTGACCACAGTCTGTCCCAAGAGCTGCAGTGAGTAATCGCATTTTCCATCACTGCAGGTTCAGGATGTTGCAGAACAGGGATTGTTGTGGGACCTTGTGTGGATTACGTCGAATTTGCGGGGGTATTTTCGAGGTGAATAAATTGGTGAAAGAGGTTTTTTCCTGTTTTGTTTTTATTTAAAATAAAAGTATTTTTGAGTGTTTATATGTTTTTATTTACAGGGTTAGGAATGGGGGGTCTCATAGACCTCTCCCTATTATGATCCTCGGGCTTGATGACAGTTGTAATTTTGTGACAAATCACAGCGGTCATTAAGTCCTTATATTACCCTGATTGTCACAGCTACATGGCAATTGGGATGACCAGGGTAAAGCGCCAAAATTGTCGCATCTAATAGGTGCAAAAATTGTGGGGTGGCTGTGGGATGCTATTTTTAGGCTAGGGAGGGCCCAAAAACCATGGGTCTCCCCAACCTTAAAATACCAGCCCCCAGCTGTCAGCTTTATCTTGGTTGGGTATCAAAATTAGGGGGGACTGAGTGCAGTTTTTTTTTAAATTATTTAAATAGTTTAAAAAAAAAGCTGGGGTCCCTTGTATTTTGATGCACAGCCAAAAGAACGTGCACAGCTGGAGGCTGCAGCCTGTAGCTGTCTGCTTTATCTGCACTTGGTATCAAAATACGGGATACCCTACATAATGTTTCCCAGTTTTTTGGGTTTTTTTTGTTTTTTTTTTTACAGTCAACCAGATAACCAAAGTAGTTGAAGGAAAGCAGTGCATATTCATAAGGCTTGAGGAGCGTACCAGAAAATAGTATGACAGGGAAACTCCGTAAGTATAATGCTACTTCTTTAATGACTGAAAGTAATATTTTTTTCACTGCGCCTCCCAATAACAATAATGCCAGTAGTAAAGATGGCTAAGGCATTAATGTGAATGGAAAGCAATCCCATCATGTTCAGTGGCTAAAAATTAGGCGCCAAACATGTGGGAAGGAGTCTCAAACTCAGGAGGCGAGGGGCAAAATACTCAACGAGTAACGGATATCACAATGTACCTTAATATTTGTGCGAATAACGAATTATGAGGGGCTGCTGATAAGTCTTCGGCTTTGTGATTTTTTTTGTTTCTATGGTAACGAATGTTACATCACATGACAGCCTTATGTGTCTAATATATATTTTCAAAATTTTGTGTTTGCTACTTATGGCAACAGTGTACTACGCATGCGGGAAAACAAAATGGCGGAGTCTAATGCAATATTCACAGCAACAGAGCAGAACAGTGAAAAAATTCTTGCTTCTGCCAGGAAAGTCTATGAAGGATATTCATGGTGATATGTTGCAGACATTGGGGGATCAATGCCCTTCATATTCCACAGTTAAGAACTAGGTTGCCAAATTTAAAACGGGCCACTTCAGCACCAATGATGAGGAATGTCCTGGACGACAGAGTGATTTTTGTTCCGGAGATCGTCGATGCTGTGCACAACCTCATGCTGGAGAATCAAGAATTTCATATTCGAAAAGCAGACATCACGGGGATTTCCTGTGAACGTGTTTGTCATTTTCCATGAACATTTGGACATGAGGAAGCGATCTGTAAAGTGGGTGCCCAAATGTTTGACAACAGACCAGAGAAGCATGCGAGTGAAAACGTCCTAGTCCATTTGTCAGTGTTTCCGGACTGATAAGAAGTTCCTGGATCGACTGGTTACTATGGATGAGACCCGGATTTGTTTGAATGATCCTAAAAAGAAGGAGCAGTCAAAAGAGTGGAGGCACAATGGTTCTCCGACCTAGTCCAAAGCAGGAGAGAAGCAAAAGTCCTGCACCACCGCAGATTACCTGCAATATCGCTTGCGGTACCGCCTGTGCCTGTGCTCGGGTGGAGAGCCTGGAGGGTCCGACAATCCAAGAGCGGGGTGCTGGTCATAAGGCAAAGTCCATTGATGAAGCGTGAGAGTAGAAAGAGACCGCACTCAATCCGCTGTGAAGGATTTCTTTATTCAAACACGTGCAGAGTGGAGGGCTGGAGACACACTGTGAGCTGGCTCCTCAAGAATGGACGACAGCTGTTTCGCCCAAATTGGGCTTCCACAGGTCCATATGTGGAGCTACGGCTACACCCCTTTTAAAGGAGTGCTCACAGATTGCCCCAGACCACATAAAAACAAATAGGAGATTTGTGTATGCATATAAAATACATGTATCCATTTCCATGCATGAATTTACAACAAATTTTAAACATGTAAAAGAACACACTTGAATAAAATGAAGCAATGGGTGATAGACAGGCAGAACTATCATAGGAACACAGATATTAAGCATGTAAAAGAACACACTTGAATAAAATGAAGCAATGGGTGATAGACAGGCAGAACTATTCTGAGGAATGCGGGTATACAGGCTCTCCACATCAATCGAGGTTAAAGCAAAGCCCTCCTGCCATGTCATACCCTTTAGCAGTGTTAAAAAATCAATTCATCTCATGCAAAACCAAGTTTGTGGTCTATGTGGTGCTCTGCCCTTGTGGCAGGTTCTACATAGGCAAGACTATAAGATGCTTATATGTGCGATTCAGGGAACATTACAGTTCAATAACATCAGGGAAAGGTTCTCCCAGATTAATTTCCCATATCCAGGATTGTCATGATGGTGACCCCGACGTTTTGCGTTTTGCCGGCCTTAAAAAGGTCTCCCTCCCTTTGAAGGGGGGCGACCTGCACAAATTGTTGCTACAAGAGGAGGCTAGGTTAATTATTAATTATGGGGCACAGGGCCCCCAAGGGTTAAACGATCGTGTGGATCTGTGTTCCTATGATAGTTCTGCCTGTCTATCACCCATTGCTTCATTTTATTCAAGTGTGTTCTTTTACATGTTTAAAATTTGTTGTAAATTCATGCATGGAAATGGATACATGTATTTTATATGCATACACAAATCTCCTATTTGTTTTTATGTGGTCTGGGGCAATCTGTGAGCACTCCTTTAAAAGGGGTGTAGCCGTAGCTCCACATGTGGACCTGTGGAAGCCCAATTTGGGCGAAACAGCTGTCGTCCATTCTTGAGGAGCCAGCTCACAGTGTGTCTCCAGCCCACCACTCTGCACGTGTTTGAATAAAGAAATCCTTCACAGCGGATTGAGTGCGGTCTCTTTCTACTCTCACGCTTCATCTCCTAGTCCAAAGAAGCTCAGGGTGCAAAAATCAGCCACTAACGTGAAGGCATCTGAGTTCTGGGATAAGGAGGGCGTGCTGCTAGTGGACTACCTTTAAAAGGGTTCCACCATCATTGCAAGGTATTCAATTGAACTTTTGTACCAATTGAAAGGAATTTTGTTCCTGCAAGATAACACCTCCGCTCACACTGCACAAGCAACCACGTCAAAACTGGCAGAGCTGGGCATCCAGCTGGTTGACCACCCACCTTATTCACCAGATTTAGCTCCCTTCGACTATCATTTGTTTCTAAACCTGAAAAAACACCTCAAAAGGTAGCAAATTTCACACCATTTCTGATGCCATGCTTGCTACAGATGCTTCTTGACATAGAATGCTGTAAAGCCTACTTTTTGACTGAAGATCCCCTGAACAATTTTTCAGCCAAACAGCCCAGCATCCTGAGTTGGACAAGGAGCAAAAGCGAGCTATAAGCCTTATTGCATCAACCGAGGTTTCGGCTAAAAAGTCCGGATCTAAATCCCATTGAACATGGATGGCACGGTGGCTCAGTGGTTAGCACTGCAGCCTTGCAGCGCTGGAGACCTGGATTCAAATCCCACCAAGGACAACATCTGTCCAAGAGTTTGTATGTTCTCCCCGTGTTTGCGTGGGTTTCCTCCCATACTCCAAAGACATAGAGATAGAGAATATAGATTGTGAGAACTAATGGGGACAGTGTTGCTGATGTATGTAAAGCGCTGTGCAATATGTTAGCGATATATAAATATTAACAATAATTATTACTATTAACACCTAGAAGCATCCTTTAAATATGAGAGACATGGGGGGGCGTGGCTAACTATGGAAGTGTGAGGAGGCACTTTCTGGAGCTCCTGCAGCACAGAAACTAATCCATCGGCATCCACAAGAACCATGGGCAAAACAAACAAGAAAACTAAGGCTAGAGCATCCTCTCAGCCCCCTGCTACTAAAGGGAACATTGCACAGCTGCTCACCCGCTCAAATCCTCCCCGCCGGGAGTCCCGGAATTTCCAGCAGGCGACACCGGGAGATCAGACTCAGGACATCCACACAGTGGAGCATGCGTCTCCTGGAGTCGGCTGCCTACCTAACATACCGGGCCAAACAGTGCTGAATCCACCGACCCCATCTGATGTAGAGACCAGTCGGCAGCCGCCCGTGAGACCGGAGGATGGAGGAACAGCAGCATGGCAAGATGGCGACTCCCCATGCGGCGACGCAGATGGCGACGTAAATGGGAACGCACCTGCGTTCCCAAAGAAGGTAACGGCCGGCGGAATCGGAGAGGGAGCCCTCCAGGGAGACCGCAGTTGCGCTGGTGACGGAGGGGGGAGCGGACGGGCTGCGTCGGCCCTCGATTAGGTGAGAAGCGGGGGGGAGGGGAATGGCGGCGCTTCCCCCATCCACGATGCGGGAGACTGCGACGCTGCACACACACCCCCAGCAGGCCCACAAACGCCGATAAAACCGCAGGGAAGCGGAGAAACCCATGTGGTAACGAGTCCCCCCCCCCATCACCCGACATACATGAGATGGAGCCACAGGGGAGAGAAGGAGCTGATGGGAGGCTGCGTTCCCATGCTGTCCTGCACTCACCTGCAGAGATAACCATAACACCTCATAAGTTGCCAGGCGCAGTAATGGGATCGCCTGTGAGACCCACAATGGAGCACACTACACAGGGGCTGTGGTCTGACCCCCCCGTCACGCATTCCTCTGGGTCCTCAGCCAAATGGTCACCTGGCTCTTGGCCTCCCCCAGAGATGGTGGTACATTAGAGGCCGAGCTGAAAGCACCTTCACCTCGAAAAGAGGCACTGGGAGATAGAATGACACCAGAATGCATAGGCACCCCCATGGAATTGTCAGACAGAATCACGGTCACCACCAGACCTGACCACCAACTACCTGAGAATAAGCAACTGTTTATGCACACTCCTATAGAGGAAGACAGATCAACCACTCTGGCAGATATACGTAGACTACTAGAATCAATTCCCACCAAACAGGACATAACTAACCTAACAACTAAGATTGTCTCTGAATGCAAGCAAGAATTCTCCCAGTTCCGCTTGGAGTTAACAGATGTTTCATCAAAAGTGGGCTCCCTATCTCAAGCTCGTGACTCCACGACGAAAACCATACAAACACTGACGGATACCGTTAAACGCCACTCCTCCCTAATACAAAATCTTCAATCTTCATTGGATGATCTTGAAAACAGAAATAGGAGAAATAATTTGAGAATTAGAGGCCTCCCTGAATCCATTACCACTACAGATATTCCATCAACAGTGACTACCATCTTTAATGGATTGCTAAGACGCCCACCGGACATTTTCATTGAACTTGATAGGGCCCATAGAGCACTACGGCCCCCAGACCCAAATAACCCCCAACCAAGAGACATAATCTGCCGAATTCACTTCTACCAACTTAAGGAATCAATTCTGCAGGCGGCACACAAGAAACAAACCATCTCCCACCAAGGTCACCCCATCTGAATCATGCCAGATTTATCACGATTTACACTGGCCCAAAGAGCGGCCCTCAAACCCCTGACGAGCCTTCTACGGGAAAGGGAGATCCCCTTTAGATGGGGGTTCCCCTTTTCTTTATCGGTTCGGAGGGGCCTAAAAACCTTCACAATAAGAACCCCGGGAGACATACGAGGTTTCCTGTCCGGATTGGGACTACCGAACATTAATTTGCCTGAGTGGGTGACGCTAATTGAAAATGGCACGGTTTTAACTGGGAGACTCCCAAAATCCCGAGATCAACCCCTTGCAGGCCCTCCCTCCAGAGAAAGACTGAAGGGAGGTGACAAAAGAGGACCGACTGCGAGCCGTCGCATTACACCCTAGCGACCGAATCCAGTTAACTTGTCTGTAAAACGGTAACTATCGAGGGAATTGTTTCCCATTTGGACACTCCAGCATCCCAACAAGAACCCGGGACTCCGTGACTTTCATATGTTGCAGAGATGCTCTTGAAAGAATAGTTAAACACTATTAGTTTATAACTAAAATTTGCCTCACGCCCAGAGACTTATTACCTTATCCAATAGCCGATGGATACTCAGTTACTTCAAGTTATATGGTTAAACCAGTTAAAGTGTTACGCAGGCTCCTGTGCCACCTTGCCACTTGCTGGACCAGACTTCGTCCCACATAGGGTGGGAGCCTCTGTCCGGCCTACCAAGGTTGCACAAGCTCCTGTTTCACATTAGTACCTTTCCTAGGTTGTTTGTTGCACAGAGGCTATACCTCTGAGCCTTTAAGTTTGCTGAATCTCTATTTCTCTATCCCCTTTCTACATTCTAATCTTTCTATCTTTACTTATTTCACGGCATTGCACGAAGCTGTGTTGCACTATCGTTTACCCTGAATGACGGAATTAAGAATCGCCTCCTTCAATGCTAAGGGTCTGAACACTCCGGAGAAACGGGCGCAGGTCCTGCACCATTTCCATCGACATAAGGTACAGATAATCTGCTTCCAAGAAACACACTTTAAAGAAAACCACACTCCTATCATCAAACATAAACAATACACCAGTTGGCATTTTGCCAACAATCCTAGCAACAAATCTAAGGGGGTTGCAGTCGCCATACATAAATCCCTCCCCCACCAAATTCTTAGCTGTACAATAGATAAAGAGGCGAGATATATTATTCTTTCCCTTAAGGTCGAGGGTCAGATATTAACCCTATTAAATGTATACGCACCTAACCAGGACCAAGCCAACTACATCTCAAATCTGATAGACGAGTCCTCCCCCTTGGTGCAGGGGTCGGTAATTTTATGCACTGACCTCAACCTTACTTTAAACCCGGTTTTGGACAACTCAAAGAAAAAGTCTCACTTATCATACAAAGCTATCAAATATGTTAAAAAAGCTCTCCTCAGGTTAGAGTTATGTGACGTGTGGAGACTACAACATCCCGAGGTCAGAGACTATACCTTTAACTCAACACCGCACGATTCCTATAGTAGGATTGATTATATCATGGTCCAACACTCAGCTCTCCCCTGGGTGTCCTCTACGGCAATCGGTAACATACTGTGGTCCGACCACGCTCCAGTTTACTGCTCTTTAACGATCCCTTCAATTTCTAAAACGGTGCGCCCATGGCGGTTGAATGAGAGCTTGCTGGAGGACCCGGTGTGTGTGGCGGATGTACGGGAATCCATAGGACACTTTCTCTCAGACCACATTGCTGACACGACTGCCCCAATTCTCAAATGGGAAGCACTTAAATGTGTTTTGAGAAGGGTCCTTATTAAACATGGCTCCCGTTTGAAGAAGGCCAAAGCCCAAGCCCTTGGTTCTGCCCTACAAACAGTTACCAAATTGGAATTAGCCCATAAAAATGCACTCTCGACAGAAACACTAAGACATCTCCTCAAAGCAAGACAAGACGTAAAACATTTGCTAGACGAATCTTATAAGCGGCATCTCCAAATTGGGCGCTGCAGATTCTATGAATTTGGTAACAAACCGGGGAGGATGCTTGCGAGAGCCCTTCGCTCTCAGTGCACCCAGAATTTTATCCCCTGCATCAAGGGGGTCAACGACTCCTTGGTCCACACAACGGCAGAGATCTCCGACACGTTCCACTCATACTACGCAAGCTTATATAATCTCCCCAAACCAGTGAGCCAGCCACTCCCAATCACGTCCCCTTTCAACGCCCCTAGACCAGAAATCATAGCCGAACTAGACAACCCATTTGACCACACTGAACTGTTAAATGTAATAAAGAACCTACCAAATAACAAAAGCCCAGGACCAGATGGGTTCACAGGGAAATTCTACAAAACACTGGTAGACCTTCTATCCCCTGTGATGCTGGTCGCATTCAATTCCATCTCCGAGTCCTGTCCGTTCCCTGCCCAATCGACGGCTGCATTTGTCACCATGATCCCTAAACCGGGAAAAGACCCAAATGTTTGCAAAAGCTACCGCCCAATTTCCCTCCTGAACACGGACCTAAAAATTTTTGCAAAATTAATAGCAAATAGATTGAGCTCACTACTCCCCTCGCTGATCCACCCTGACCAAGTGGGCTTTGTCCCAGGGAGAGAGGCGCGGGACAACACCCTAAAAACCATAGATATTATACATCACGCTAAAACCCACAAAATACCGATGATGGTCCTTTCCCTTGACGCTGAGAAGGCATTCGATAGAATTTCTTGGTCCTCTCTCGTGCAAACCCTTGCACATATTGGCTTCAGTCCCTCCTTCCTTGCTAAAATTCTTTCTCTATATAACCACCCATTCACTAACCTAAAAATTAATGGCTCATTATCAAACCCCTTGTAACGCCTGGTCCCACCAGACCCCGGGGGGGGAGCTCTCCCTCACATCTGCCCAGTCCCAGCATAGCTCCCACATGCATTCCTGCCCCCACTCCCAGGCAGAGAAGGCCTTCCACTTACCGGCCCCAGGGCTCTGCAGACGTTGCTCCCACTCCAAGGCCTGCTGCAGTTTCCTCCTCACACAGAATTGCTGTAGGTGATTCTGGGCTGCGTGCGAGGCCACGCCCCCTTTCTTAAAGTGGCATGCCCCAAATCCTGGAAGTGATCTCAGAGGTCACCTGCTGCCTAATAGGTATTTAAGTTCACTTCCCCCGGCAGCAGGCGCCCGAGCAACGCCTCTATTAGTGCATTGCCAGTGTCCTAATCTGTCTATGCTATTGTTTATGATCCGTACATTTGTTACCTGATTCTAATCCTGTGTCTCACCGTAGTGCCATCTATACCATACCGTCTGTGGACGTCACCACCTATTCCTATCGTGGACGTCACCGTGCCATACCTGCCGTGGACACTATCTGTACCGTACCGGCTGTGGACGTCACCTGCTGTGAAACATCTCCGGTGCCACTTCCGTGTTCTGCCTGCCGCGGACATCGTACCCGAGCCACGCCTGGCCGTACAGAGACTCCTACCTCCGGTCCCTGGCTGCCGTGCATTTAGGCCTTCTGGGGAGGCGCCGCACAGTCCCTGTATAGGGGTTCGCTGCTGGCCGTCTTCTCAGGGGAGTCCGGTGCACGGTCCAGTGGGTCCACCTCCGGACGTTCGCCGCTCCTCGGTGAGCGTAACAGTTTGCTCGGGCCATGGACTCCGCCGGGATCACGGTTAACCCGCTGAATGACCTGCAACAGGAGCTCTCCCGCCAACGTGAGACCCAAGCAAGGTTCGTGGCTTACATAAAGTCTGTGGAATCCCGTCTGGCATCCATGCAAACCTCCGTATCCTCCAACAGCTCCCAGTTGAGTGAACTACTGCAGGAACTGTCCCGCCAGCATGAGGCCCAGAGACGCATGGCTGAAGATATGGCGGCCGTGGATTCCCGTCTAAATGCTCTGCAGAATCCGGCCTCCTCTACAACTCCTGACTCTGCAGGATTATCGACATACATGTCTCCTTCTCGCCTGGCCTCCCCACCCATGTATGGAGGGGATCCCCGTTTGTGTCGCGGTTTCTTAAACCAGTGCTCCCTGCACTTTGAGCTGTCGCCGCTGCAGCAAGCGACCGATCGCTCGAAAATCGCATTTATCATGTCACATCTGACTGGTCAGGCTCTGGCTTGGATGAATCCGCTCTGGGAAAAGAATGACCCGACCGTCCAAGTCCTGTCCGTCTTTCTGACCACCTTCCGTAAGGTGTTCGATGAGCCAGGCCGTCTCTCCTCTACTGCCTCTTCACTCATGAGAATCCACCAGGGGAATCTCACCGTGGGACAGTATGCAATCGAGTTCCGCACTCTGTCCTCCGAGCTCAAGTGGAACAATGACGCCTTGGTAGCTGCCTTTTGGGAAGGGTTATCCGGAAAAATCAAGGATGAACTGGCTGGCCGGGATGTACCTACCACCCTGGAAGAGCTGATCTCTCTAGCTACCCGTATTGATCTCCGCTTCCAAGAGCGTGCCAGAGAGGTCACCCGGGCAAGAAGAACCCCGCGCCTTGCGCCCACCTTCCAAAGGCCGATGTTACCTTCCTCCACCAGGCCTACTGCTCCGCATGAGCCCATGGAGGTCGACCGCGTCACTGAGTCCAGACTGCGACAGAGGAATCGAAGAATGGCAGGAGAGTGCTTTTACTGCGGAAGTGCCAAACATCTGATTCAGGACTGTCCAGTAAAGCCGGGAAACTACAGAGCCTAGGGTCCATCGGAGAGGCCACCCTAGGTCACGCCAAGTCCTCTCCTTTTCTCCAGGTGCCCGTATCCCTGTCCTGCGGCTCCATCCGGTTGTCAGTACATGCGTTCCTGGATTCTGGCTCCGCCGGGAACTTTATCCAGCAGTCCATGGTGGATCTACACCAGATTCCCGTCCGATGTCTTGCTACCCCCATCAGTCTGTCTTCCGTGGATGGAAAACCGCTTTCCGAACCCATCCGGTTCATCACAGAGAACTGTACAATGCAAGTGGGGTTGCTACACACTGAGACAATCGCCTTCCATGTGCTCCCTGGCATGGCACATGCTCTTCTTCTGGGAATACCCTGGCTTCGGTCACACAAGCCTGTGCTCGACTGGGATTCCGGAGACATCCTGCAATGGGGTGCTTCTTGCCACAATCACTGCCTGACACCAGTGCTTCCTCCGCACCCACCAGTCAAACCGGTCAACCTTCCCGGGTTACCTCCCGCCTACTGGTCCTTTTCCGATGTCTTTGACAAAAAGGAAGCTGAGACGTTGCCGCCACACAGACCCTACGATTGTCCCATCGACCTGCTCCCAGGTACAACCCCTCCTCGTGGGCGCATCTACCCACTGTCGCGTGAAGAGACCCAAGCCATGTCTGACTATATAAAGGAGAATTTAGCACGAGGCTTCATCCGAAAATCCTCCTCTCCCGCCGGAGCGGGATTCTTCTTTGTGGGAAAAAAGGATGGGGGTCTACGGCCCTGCATTGACTACCGCGGATTGAATAAGATCACGGTGAAAAACAGGTATCCGCTACCCCTTATACCGGAACTGTTTGACCGTTTCCGAGGTGCCAAGATCTTTTCCAAACTAGATCTCCGGGGTGCGTACAATCTGGTTCGCATTCGGTCGGGAGACGAATGGAAGACCGCGTTCAACACTCGTGATGGGCACTATGAATACCGAGTGATGCCCTTCGGGCTCAGTAACGCACCGGCGGTCTTCCAGGAGTTTGTGAACGACGTCTTCCGTGATCTTCTCTACACCTGCGTAGTTGTGTATTTAGATGACATCCTTATCTTCTCTCCGGACTTGCATACCCATCGAAGACATGTCCGTCTGGTCCTGCGGAGATTGAGAGAGAATCGCCTTTACGCCAAACTCGAGAAATGCCTGTTTGAGCAGACCTCGTTACCCTTGCTTGGCCACATAGTCTCGGATACCGGCCTGAAGATGGATCCTGACAAGGTTTCAGCCGTACTGAAATGGCCCCGTCCGGAAGGGTTGAAGGCTATCCAGCGATTCCTGGGATTCGCCAACTATTACCGGCAATTCATTCCACATTTCTCATCTCTGGTGCGCCCCATATCCTCTCTCACTCGCAAAGGGGAGAACCCGAAGAAATGGACACCGGAAGCTGAAGAATCGTTCCTGTCCCTTAAACGTGCCTTTGCTTCTGCTCCAGCCTTACACAGACCCGACATTAACCAGCCGTTTATCCTTGAGGTAGATGCCTCCTCATCCGGAGCCGGTGCGGTCCTTACACAGAAAACGTCAGAGGGTAAGACAGTAACCTGCGGCTTCTTTTCTAAGGCTTTCTCCCCAGCAGAACGAAACTACTCAATCGGAGACCGTGAGTTGCTGGCAGTCAAGCTGGCTCTGGAGGAATGGCGATACCTGCTGGAAGGGTCATTGCATCCAGTTACCATCTATACTGACCACAAGAATCTGGCATATCTTCAGACAGCCCGCAGGCTAAACCCCCGACAGGCCCGATGGTCATTATTCTTTGCCCGCTTTGATTTCGTTCTGCATTTCCGTCCAGCCGAGAAGAACCTGAAAGCCGATGCGCTGTCTCGATCATTCCTGTCAGAGGACCAGGAGGATGAACCTCGGCACATCATTGAACCTTCCAAACTAATGGCGGCTCCAGTCGGCATGCATCACCTTCATCCCGGTAAGACGTTTGTTGCTGTGGTCGATAGAGAACGTGTACTCCGGTGGGGACACTCTTCCAGAATAGCAGGTCACGTGGGTCAAAAGAAATCTCTGCAATTGATATCCCGATATTACTGGTGGCCAGGGTTACGTCAAGACGTCCAGGACTTTTGTTCATCCTGTTCCTCCTGTGCCCGGAACAAGGTCCCGAAGACCCTTCCGGCGGGCCCTTTGCTTCCTTTACCTGTACCATCCGCTCCATGGCAACATATCGGCATGGATTTCATCACGGACCTGCCAAAATCGTCTGGCTGCACAGTCATCTGGGTGGTAGTGGACCGGTTCTCCAAGATGGCCCACTTCACACCACTCTCCGGGCTACCGTCCTCTCCGGTTCTTGCTGACCTCTTCATCCAACACATCTTCCGGCTTCATGGCTTGCCTCTCCATATCGTGTCCGACAGAGGGGTCCAGTTCACCGCTCGGTTCTGGAGAGCAGTCTGCAAGATGATGGATGTGGAATTGGACTTTTCCTCTGCCTACCACCCTCAGTCCAATGGGCAAGTGGAGCGCATTAACCAAATCCTGACTAACTATCTCCGCCACTTCGTGGACGAACACCACAGCGACTGGGTCAAACTGCTTCCGTGGGCCGAGTTCTCCTATAACAACCATGACAGTGAGTCCTCTGCTAAATCTCCGTTCCAGGTGGTGTATGGACAGCGACCCAAAGTGCCGTGTCCTGTGACAAGTTCCTCAGGCAACCCTGCAGCTGATGACCTCGTGAGGTCCTTCTCAGCCGTCTGGGCTGAGACCAAGTCGGCTCTGGAACGGTCCTCTGTCCGCATGAAGAAACACGCTGACAAGAAACGTCTGGATGTTCCTTTCTTCCGGCCCGGAGATAAAGTCTGGCTCTCGTCCAAGTATGTCCGCCTGAAACAGCCGTCTTACAAGCTGGGTCCCCGCTTCATTGGTCCCTTTGAAGTGCTCCGACGGATCAATGAGGTGTCCTACAAGTTGAAGCTGCCGTCGACACTTCGCATCCCGAACTCCTTCCATGTGTCCCTCCTCAAGCCGGTGGTCCTGAGTCGTTTCCATGGTGATCCTGGGGTCTCGCCTCCTCCTGTTGGTGATGATGACGTCTATGAGGTAAAAGCCATCCTTGCGGCTAAGGAGGTCCGAGGTAAAACCTATTATCTGGTGGACTGGAAGGGGTTCGGTCCTGAGGAGAGGACGTGGGTACCTGCGGAGGACGTGGATGCTCCTCGTCTCCTCCGGAGCTTCCTGAGGAGGAGGGGGCTTCAGGGGGGGGTACTGTAACGCCTGGTCCCACCAGACCCCGGGGGGGAGCTCTCCCTCACATCTGCCCAGTCCCAGCATAGCTCCCACATGCATTCCTGCCCCCACTCCCAGGCAGAGAAGGCCTTCCACTTACCGGCCCCAGGGCTCTGCAGACGTTGCTCCCACTCCAAGGCCTGCTGCAGTTTCCTCCTCACACAGAATTGCTGTAGGTGATTCTGGGCTGCGTGCGAGGCCACGCCCCCTTTCTTAAAGTGGCATGCCCCAAATCCTGGAAGTGATCTCAGAGGTCACCTGCTGCCTAATAGGTATTTAAGTTCACTTCCCCCGGCAGCAGGCGCCCGAGCAACGCCTCTATTAGTGCATTGCCAGTGTCCTAATCTGTCTATGCTATTGTTTATGATCCGTACATTTGTTACCTGATTCTAATCCTGTGTCTCACCGTAGTGCCATCTATACCATACCGTCTGTGGACGTCACCACCTATTCCTACCGTGGACGTCACCGTGCCATACCTGCCGTGGACACTATCTGTACCGTACCGGCTGTGGACGTCACCTGCTGTGAAACATCTCCGGTGCCACTTCCGTGTTCCGCCTGCCGCGGACATCGTACCCGAGCCACGCCTGGCCGTACAGAGACTCCTACCTCCGGTCCCTGGCTGCCGTGCATTTAGGCCTTCTGGGGAGGCGCCGCACAGTCCCTGTATAGGGGTTCGCTGCTGGCCGTCTTCTCAGGGGAGTCCGGTGCACGGTCCAGTGGGTCCACCTCCGGACGTTCGCCGCTCCTCGGTGAGCGTAACACCCCTTCACCATCCACAACGGTACCCGACAGGGATGCCCACTATCCCCTCTTCTCTACATACTTATCATGGAACACCTCCTGGCGGCCATTCGTAACCACACAGATTCGCGGAATTAAATTAGCTGGAAAAGAATATAAATGCTCAGCGTTCGCAGATGATGTACTAATTTATATAACAAATCCGGTGACTTCACTCCCTAATTTACTGGATCTGTTGGAGAGATTCGGTAGGTGGTCCAACTTTAAGATCAATATGGACAAATCCGAGGCTCTCAATGTAACTCTCACTGATGAGATGGTGCACGATCTGAAGTCGCACTACCCATTTAGGTGGCCCCCGGGCAATGTCATTACCTATTTGGGCATCCGTCTACCCTCGGATAGCTCCAGATTGTTTGCGTTGAACTTTCAGCCATTTCTCTCCAAATTAGAAAATAACTTAACCACCTGGGAGCGGGTGAGTTTCTCCTGGTTCGGGCGCATTAATATATTAAAAATGACAATCCTCCCCAGGCTGTTATACCTATTACACACAATTCCAACTCACATCCCAACGACATTTTGGGAGGGAATCAGGCGACAATTTAAGAACTTTGTATGGGCGTCAAAACACCCGAGACTACGATGGGAGACTCTAACGCGTCCTAAGGAGGCTGGAGGAATGGGCTTACCAGACTGCCGTCGTTATTATTTCGCGGCAGCACATGCTCGAATACTGGACTTAATACATAGCTATAAGACAAAGTTATGGGTGCGCCTGGCAACTGACATATGTCCGATCCCGGCTGGAACCCTGCCTTGGTTACGCCCGTCCATAGTTCCAAAGAATCTGGAAATATCCTACACAACAACTAACACGTTAAAGACCTTAAGCGCTCCTTCTCTGAAAAAAAGGACTGGTAGATGGGATTGGCCCCTTGTTTCCCATATCGGGTAACCCTAAGTTCAAACCGGGATGTGCAGCCCCGGCATTTTTAAGTAGCTCCAAGTCCCGCCCTCTACGTTTTCACCAGGTGGCCCCTAGCGGTGTACTATTGCCACTCAGTGCGATCCTGGAAGAAACCCCCACCACTCCACGTCATGAATATGAATACACCCAACTCCAACACTTTTTTATATCAATCCCTGAGAAACCAGCTTTGACACGCCCCCCTTCAACGTTTGAAACGTTGTGCCTCGCTAAAACTATTATACCGCATGCGACTTCGGTGGTGTACAAATTGCTCTCGGAAAAAGATCTGCTCTCCCTCCCCTCATACTGTAAGGCCTGGGAGTCAGAACTAAACAAAACTGTCACAAAATCCCAATGGAACAAATGTTTTTCGCTTTCACACAAATCAATCATAGCATCTAAGTCGCAAGAAACAAGCTACAAGATAATATCAAGATGGTACAGGGTCCCAGTCACAATAAATAAATGGTTTCCAGGGGTTCCGGATACGTGCTGGCGCTGCGGTGCAGAATTGGGATCGATGACTCACATATGGTGGTCCTGCCCGACACTGAGCGCCTTTTGGAACGGAGTCCTCAGGACGGTGTTGGAAGTAACAGGGATCTCAATACCACATACCCCAGAAGCAATCTTGCTCTATATGTTCCCCATATCCGCTTCCAGATTTAAAAAATCCCTGCTCAGACACCTACTACAGGCTGCGAAAACTGTAATCCCCAGACACTGGAGATCCATGGATCCCCCGTCTTTGGAGGAGTGGTTTGCAGAGGTGGACCTAGTGCACCGTATGGAGTCCCTGGTGGCTTACTCACAACATGAAAGAGACACAGTTGCCCGGACGTGGTTTCACTGGGAGGCGTTCCGGTCCTCTCCTCTTTACCGCCAGATCTTGAAATAAAGTGCAATGCTCTAAACTTCTTTCTCTGTTTTTCCTTCCTTCCTTTACAGCTTAATTTTTTCTTCCCCCCTCACGTTCTTTTCCTTTTCATTCATGGTAGAGAGATCCCCGAATTGAGGGGATGAGGTTGAAAAATTTATAGGATTCTATATATGATTGTTATAACCTTGACTACCTTTTCACCCTAAAGATAGATGATGGGTGCTGTTGATAGTATTAGTTCTGGTTAATGTGATTGACTGGACTGCTTTCATTATTAATTCTCAACATATAGTCACATCAAAGATTTATGAAAACACCCAACATCTAAGGGATTTTATATATTTTCTTGAATGTCTATGTTTTCTTTTGTTTGTGAATATCTTGAAAATCAATAAAAATCTATTGTTTAAAAAAAATATAAATATGAGAGACATGGAGCAGTTTGCAAAAGAAAAGTGGTCCAAAATTCCAGTTGAGAGGTGGAAGAAGCTTGTTGGTGGTTAGAGAAAGCGATTGACTGCAGTTATTTATTCCAAGTGATGTGCAACGAAATATAAAGTTCAGGGTGCCAACAATTTTGTCTGGCTGATTTTTGGTGTTTTGTGTAAACTTATGTCCAATTTGCCTTTTTATCTTTGTTTTTGTCTTGTTCCAATACACAGAAAGGAAATAAACATGGAATATAACAAAAAAGAGAATTTTGTTTACTTACCGTAAATTCTTCTTCTTATAGTTCCGTATTGGGAGACCCAGACATTGGGTGTATAGCTTCTGCCTCCGGAGGACACACAAAGTACTACACTAAAAAGTGTAGCTCCTCCCTCTGAGCATATACACCCCCTGGATAACCAAATATAGCCAGTTTAGTGCAAAAGCTGAAGGAGAATAGCCACCCACAAGTAGAGATAGAGCAAGAACCGGAACAACCGGAGCCTCTGTCTACAACAACAGCCGGTGATAACACGCGGAACAAGAAACTGCCAACAGGCAACAGGGAGGGTGCTGGGTCTCCCAATACGGAACTATAAGAAAAAGCATTTACGGTAAGTAAACTAAATTCTCTTTTTCTTTATCGTTCCTATGGGAGACCCAGACATTGGGATGTCTCAAAGCAGTCCATGGGTGGGAATAAACAGAAAACTGAGAAGTAGGCGAAACCTAACTTCACAAATGGGCGACAGCCGCCTGAAGGATGCGTCTGCCCAAGCTCGCATCTGCCGAAGCATGAGCATGCACTTGGTAGTGCTTCGAAAAGGTATGCAGACTAGTCCAAGTGGCAGCCTGACAGACCTGCTGAGCCGTAGCCTGGTGCCTGAAAGCCCAAGAGGCACCGACAGCTCTGGTCGAGTGTGCCTTGATCCCCTGCGGGGGAGGCACCTGAGTACACTGGTAGGCATCGGAAATGGCCGACCTAATCCAACGAGCTAAGGTCGGCTTAGAAGCCGAGAGGCCCTTACGCCGACCTGTGGTCAGCACAAAAAGAGAGATGCACCGCCTAAGAACAGCGGTGCGAGACACATAGATCCGGAGTGCCCGCACCAGATCTAGAGTATGCAACGCTTTTTCAAAGCGATGAACAGGAGCCGGACAAAAGGAAGGCAGGGAAATGTCCTGGTTAAGGTGGAAAGGAGAAACCACCTTAGGGAGAAAGTCCGGAGTCGGACGGAGAACCACCTTGTCTTGATGAAAAACCAAAAAAGGTGACTCCGAAGAGAGCGCAGCCAAATCAGAGACTCTCCTGAGGGAAGTTATGGCGACTAGAAAGACCACTTTCTGTGAAAGACGAGACAAAAAAACCTCCCTAAGAGGCTCAAAGGGGGGTTTCTGCAAAGCCGTGAGGACCAGATTGAGGTCCCAGGGATCCAAAGGCCGCCGGTAAGGCGGAATGATGTGAGATGCGCCCTGCATGAAGGTGCGCACCTGAGCCAGCCGGGCGATACGCCGCTGGAACAACACTGACAGAGCCGAGACTTGTCCCTTGAGTGAATTGAGGGATAGTCCTAGCTGCAGACCGGACTGTAGAAAGGACAGAAGGGTCGGCAAGGAAAAAGGCCAAGGAGCATGGCCGGAAGAGCGACACCAGGACAGGAAAATTCTCCAGGTCCTGTGATAGATTTTGGCCGAGGAAGACTTCCGAGCCAGAGTCATAGTGGAGATGACTTTAGGAGGAATACGTCGGAATACGGAGTATACGGAATACGAAGAAGTCGTCAAGATCCAGGACTCAAGAGCCACGCCGTCAATCTGAGAGCCGCAGAATTCTGGCGGAAAAACGGACCTTGTGAGAGCAGGTCTGGACGGTCCGGGAGACGCCACGGCACCTCTACGGACAGATGGAGCAGGTCTGGGTACCAAGCTCGCCTGGGCCAGTCCAGAGCAATGAGGATGACCCGACGGCCCTCCATTCTGATCTTGGGCAGGACTCTGGGCAAGAGAGCTAAAGGGGGAAACACGTAGGACAGACGAAACTGGGACCAATCTTGAACCAGAGCGTCCGCTGCCAAGTCCTGAGGATCGTGGGAGCGAGCCACGTAAACCGGAACCTTGTTGTTGTGCCGGGATGCCATTAGATCCACTTCCGGAGTGCCCCACTTGCGGCAGGTTGACCGAAACACTGCCGGATGCAGGGACCACTCGCCGTTGTCCACGGTTTGACGGCTGAGATAATCTGCTTCCCAGTTTTCCACGCCTGGGATGTGGACTGCGGATATGGTGGACTTGGAGTCCTCCGTCCACTGAAGGATGCGTTGAACCTCCAACATTGCTAGGCGGCTGCGTGTCCCGCCCTGGTGATTGATGTAGGCAACCGCTGTCGCGTTGTCTGACTGAACTCGGATGTGCTTGCCCGCCAACAGGTGGTGAAAGGCTAAGAGAGCTAGAAGCACAGCTCTGGTTTCCAGCACATTGATCGAGAGGGCTGATTCGGACAGAGTCCAAGTGCCCTGTGCTCTGTGGTGGAGATATACCGCTCCCCAGCCGGATAGACTGGCATCCGTGGTGAGGATCACCCAGGACGGGGCCAGGAAGGAGCGTCCCTGAGACAGAGAGGGGCCGAAGCCACCACTGAAGGGAGCCCCTGGTCTGTGGCGACAAAGCCACTAACCTGTGCAAGGAGGAAGTCCGCCTGTCCCAACAGCGGAGAATGTCCAGCTGCAGAGGACGCAGATGGAACTGGGCAAAGGGAACCGCCTCCATTGACGCCACCATCTGACCCAGCACCTGCATTAGGTGCCTGATGGAATGACGGCGGGGCCTCAGCAAAGAGCGCACCGCCAGATGGAGGGACTGCTGTTTGACTAAGGGCAGCTTCAACTAAGTGCCGGCAGAGTCTCGAATTGCATCCCTAGGTACGTGAGCTTCTGGGTCGGAGTCAGAGTGGATTTGGGCAGATTGACAAGCCACCCGAATTGGACTAGAGTGGCGAGAGTGAGCGAGACACTCCGCTGACAGTCTGCGCTGGATGAAGCCTTGACTAGAAGATCGTCCAGGTAAGGAATCACTGCCAACCCCTGGAGGTGCAGAACCGCAACCACTGCTGCCATGACCTTGGTGAATACTCGAGGGGCCGTGGCTAACCCGAAGGGGAGAGCCACGAATTGGAAATGCTCCTCTCCGATTGCAAAACGTAGCCAACGCTGGTGTGAAACTGCAATTGGCACATGCAGATAGGCATCTCTGATGTCGATGGATGCCAGGAAATCTCCTTGGGTCATTGAGGCAATGATTGATCGCAGAGACTCCATGCGAAAATGCCGCACCTGAACATGCTTGTTGAGAAGCTTGAGATCCAGGATGGGCCGGAAGGAACCGTCCTTTTTGGGGACTAGGAAGAGATTTGAGTAGAAACCTCTGAACCGTTCCCGAGCGGGAACCGGTACAATTACTCCGTTGGCCTGCAAGGATGCCACGGCCTGAGAGAAGGCGGCGGCCTTGGAGCAGGGGGGAGTTGACAGAAAAAATCTGTTTGGCGGGCTGGAAGAGAATTCGATCCTGTAGCCGTTGGAGATGATATCCCGCACCCACTGATCGGAGACGTGTTGAAACCACACGTCGCCAAAGTGGGAGAGCCTGCCACCGACCAAGGACGTTGCTGGCACGGCCAGATAGTCAAGAGGAGGCTGCCTTAGTGGCAGCAGCTCCTGTGGTCTTCTGAGGACACGGCTTCGTGCGCCAGTTGGGCTTTTGGTCCTTGGCTGAGTTAGTGGACGAGGCCGAGGGCTTAGAGGATGACCAGTTGGAGGAACGAAAGGAACGAACCCTCGACTGGTCCCTACCCTGGGCAGGTTTCCTAGTTTTAGTTTGTGGCATGGAAGTACTCTTCCCGCCATAAGCTTTCTTAATAATTTCATCCAGTTGTTCGCCGAATAGCCTGGATCCAGCAAAAGGGAGCCCAGCAAGGTACTTCTTTGAAGAAGCATCTGCCTTCCACTCTCGAAGCCACAAGATCCTGCGGATAGCGAGGGAATTAGCCGAAGCCACCGCAGTGCGGTGAGAAGCCTCCAGCATGGCAGACATGGCATAGGATGAAAAAGCGGAAGCTTGGGAAGTTAAGGCAACCATTTCGGGCATAGATTCCCTGGAGAGGGAATGCATCTCCTCCAGAGAAGCAGAGATGGCCTTGAGAGCCCACACTGCTGCAAAAGATGGGGAGAACGAGGCCCCAGCCGCCTCATATACAGATTTGGCCAGAAGGTCAACCTGGCGGTCAGTGGCATCCTTAAGAGAGGTGCCATCAGCCACTGATACAACGGTCCGGGCTGAGAGTCTAGACACCGGAGGGTCTACCTTTGGGGAGTGAGACCACTCCTTGACCACCTCAGGTGGAAAGGAAAAACGGTCATCAGAACCGCGCTTTGGGAAGCGTTTGTCAGGACAGGCCCTAGGCTTGGTCACAGTGGCCTGAAAACTGGAGTGGTTGAAGAACACACTCCTTGTCCTCTTAGGCAAGGTAAACTGGTGCTTTTCTGCCAGAGAGGGTTGCTCCTCTGATACTGGCGGATTGAGGTCCAGTACAGAATTAATGGACGCAATCAAATCACTAACATCTGCGTCACTTTCGGACAGATCAATGGGGCACATGGAGGTAGCGTCCAAGCCCCCAGTAAAGGCATCCTCCTCGTCCTGCGAGTCAGCTCGTGAAACAGAGCCACGGGACGAGGAAGGAGAGGGAGCCCTGCGTCTCCTTTTAGGAGGACGGGGTCTGGGACCAGATGAAGAATCCTCTGTGAGCTCCGCTGAGAGAGCCCTAGCAGCAGAGGCGCCCTGAGAAGGGGGCTGATGCATGGTCAGCAAAGTCCGGGACAGCTGTCCCATGGAGTCGGCAAAAGACTGGAAGATTGACCTAGAGAAGGATTCTACCCAAGCCGGGGGTTCAGCCAGAGCCCGAGGGATGGTGAAGGAGCGCGGCATGTAAGGCTCCAGCCTTGTAAATCAACCTTAACAACATCGCCGACACAGTGGGGTGAGAAGGGACATGCCGGGAGTCCAGGCTTGGACCCGCTTTTCTTCAAACTCTTTCCAAAAATCAAAAATCAGATGAGAATGCATGTGTGGATGTATGCCTCCTGAACACAAAGCATTGAACTGGCTATATTTGGTTATCCAGGGGGTGTATATGCTCAGAGGGAGGAGCTACACTTTTTAGTGTAGTACTTTGTGTGTCCTCCGGAGGCAGAAGCTATACACCCAATGTCTGGGTCTCCCATAGGAACGATAAAGAAATACCATATTTTTCGGACTATAAGACGCACTTTGTTCCCCCCAAATGTTGGGGGAAAGTGGGGGGTGCGTCTTATAGTCTGAATGTAGGGTTGTGGGGAAAGAGGGTGCTGCGGTGGAGCGTCATCGGGGGCATGAGCAGGCTGCAGCAGCGCCTGCCGTGACGACGCGGGTCCGCTCGTTCTTTATGCACGCCCATCTCTCAGCGCTGAAGCCGTCGCTGACAGGTGGGCGGGATGATGGGCAGGGGTGCACGCATACTAAACAGCCAGCCCGCATGATCACACCTGGTAACTACAGCCTGGCGTGATCATGTGCGGCTGTATTCACTGCTCCCCGCAAATCATCATCAGCGCGGGGTGCAGTGAATCTGTACACTCACCGTTCCCCTGCAGCAGCGCTATCTCCTCTTGTCTGCCGGCCGCGCTGTGTGGAGACTAGCGGTGCTCACAGCGACGACGTCATCGCTGTGCGCACGTGTCCACACAGCCGCACCGGCACAGACAGGAGGGCATCGCGATGCTGTAGGGATCGTGGCCGGCTCCACACAGCGTTGCCAGCACAGAGAGGAGGAGGAGTGATGCTGCGTGGAGCGAGGAAAGGTGAGCAGGATCGGAGTATATGAGCAGGATGCTGGCGCATGTGAGCAGGATGCTGGCGCATATGAGCAGGATGCTGGCGCATATGAGCAGGATGCTGGCGCATATGAGCAGGATGCTGGCGCATATGAGAAGGATGCTGGCGCATATGAGAAGGATGCTGGCGCATATAGCAGGATGATGGCGCATATAGCAGGATGATGGCGCATATACCAGGATGATGGCGCATATAGCAGGATGATGGCGCATATAGCAGGATGATGGTATATATAGCAGGATGATGGCATATATAGCAGGATGATGGCATATATAGCAGGATGGGAGCACATACCAGTATGGGGGTATATAGCGGGATGAGGTATATAGCAGGATGGGAGTACATACCAGGATGGCAGTATATAGCAAGATGGGGTTATACCAGGATGAGGGATATCATATATATATATATATATATATATATATTATATATATATATACACACACACACACACACACACACACACACACACACACACACGGCAGGAGGATCATTACCAGGATTGGGTATTTTAGTAGAGAATTTAAGGACATTACCCCCATAATAGTGTCAGCAGCAGATCCTCGCCCCATAACAATGTGTCATGACCACATTTTTTGCTTACATTTTATTTTCCTTCTCTAAACCAGGGTGCGTCTAATGGTCCGGTGCATCTTATAGTCCGAAAAATACGGTATGTGTAATTGCAATAATATTCTGGGAAAAATACTTTATTTTCTGGAACAATTTCCAGGATGCCAACAATTTTGGTCATGACTGTATGATTATCATTGCAATGAGGCAGCCAAAAATGGTACAAAGGTTTTATTTCAATACAGGGTTAAAAATGTGTATATGCCCTATTTATGTATGTGGGGGGCTACAACCAAAACCAGTTAAGACCTGATAAATGACACCATGTACCTCGAACCACTCCTAATTATACAGTATAAAATATCAATACAACGTGGGACAAAGGCTTATCAAAGGCTTAACTAACAGACTTCAGTCTAAACAGAAAATATTACAAATACATTGGGTCTATTTATTAATGCTGCCAGCATTAAGACATTCTTCAGATGTGAAGGATATCATGGTATCATGCTCGGAGTTACATACCTTTCTCTTAATTACCACAACTTTTAGCTAGCCTTCCTAAGGCCATTAATTTATGCAAAAAATGGTGCCTATCAATAATTACTATGGAGGAAATTATGTCAATACTTAGCATTAAGTACATCAAAACCAGGGATAACACCCTGTGGACCACGGGTTCTTTTAGCTATGCAACAGTGTGAAGATCAAAACAATAAGCTTACCTTTTTATTGTAAGGGTTACTAATTACTAAAGTTGTGTCATCAGATCCAGACAGTAAGTATTCCCCCGTACCATTCCAAGAAATCGTATTCACCTATTTGTATGGGAAACACAAACACTTTAACAAACAAGTCAGATAAACCAAGAATGTATTAAAAATGGCGCTCTTAACCAGATTAGTAGCATAAAATATCTACAGCTGTTTTACAGATATAATAAGGTTATTTCCCTGTGTTCTTGATGATAGTTTGGGATGACTTTTGTGTAATATTGCGCAATACTTGGTAGTATTTGCCTCTCCACTATTCATCTAATGGTAACTTTCATATTGGATATCCTGTTTTATTTGCTAAGTCTTACAATAAAAATAGATTGAACATAAAAATGGCGCTCTTTATGCCGGTCTTAAAAAAATCAAGTAGAAGTGAGAGGCGCTCCACTCTCAAATTTGGTGGATCACTTTCAGTGTGAGTGCCAGTGTTTGCCCCAGAATGTGGTCTATAATGCACCTTTATTAAGCCTATGAGCCCGTACACTGCCCTGCATGCACGCTCATGCAAGTGCTTCCTGCGTAACACAAGTTTGACAAGCGTTTTGAACAATTGTTGGAGGTCTCATGACCCAGACACCCACTGATCTGCAAGGCATTTATGATATCCATAAATCTTAATATATGAGCTTTATTCATTTTAAGTAATCTACATCTAAGCGAAAGCATAAAAAAAAAAAAAAAATACTTGGAATGTGGAAACCAGGGGATATCATGAAAAGGTACTACAAGTAACATATAATATAGTGCCACACAGCAGAGAAGTCGTCCTCAACAGAAGTAACAACAGTGCTAGTTTGCCAGACGAGGCTATGGAATTCCCTATAGAGGATCCACAGGCGAGAGCATAGTGAGTGTAGGAGTTTCGGCTAACTTCACCAGTGGGTAACCAATTCATTTAGTGCCCAGTAACAAAACATGGTAATTAGTGGCTATCCATATTACTATATGCTGGTCATATATTCAGCAGCACGTGTCCTATGGGTTAGAGGCTCAGCTACTAATTACCATGTTAAGGTATTGGAATCTAATTGAATTGGGTGCCCACTGATGAAGTTGGCGAATCACCAATGAAAACAAGTCTGGCTTTGAATGAGACTATGCCGCACCTTTGATTAGGGTCTACTAATGTATTCAAGGGTAAGATCACCAAACATCTACGCTCACTAGGAGCCTCACCTCTGGATCTCCAGTTACGCTCACTAGGAGCCTCACCTCTGGATCTCCAGTTACGCTCACTAGGAGCCTCACCTCTGGATCTCCAGTTATGCTCACTAGGAGCCTCACCTCTGGATCTCCAGTTATGCTCACTAGGAGCCTCACCTCTGGATCTCCAGTTATGCTCACTAGGAGCCTCACCTCTGGATCTCCAGTTACGCTCACTAGGAGCCTCACCTCTGGATCTCCAGTTACGCTCACTAGGAGCCTCACCCCTGGATCTCCAGTTACACTCACTAGGAGCTTCACCTCTGGATCTCGAGTCATTGAATTTTTGCATAAAATTTTAAAATGTACATGTGGATGGAGCTTTGAAAACTTCTGACATGTATTGTATAATAAACAACGAAAACACACAGTATATGGCCACAAAAAATGTCAATTTTATTGAGTAATTTATAATCACATTAAAAACATACGGAACAAGGTGCCAACAGATATGGGGAAGGACAGAGGAAAATATTTAATATATAAATAAATATTTGGGATAGAAGGAGTCCAATAAATACATCCAAGGTCTATAAATACATGTGAAAGTGCATAGTGCCAGTAAAATAACCTGGATAGATATACAGATCTGTTCTATCCCAAATAAAATCCTAAGAAAATAAAAGTGCAGAATGCAGGCTCTAGCAGCAAGGAACCAGCAAGGAAAAGCTCAATTACCGGCTACATATAAGATTCAAGTGAAATACAAGTAAGCCATAACAGTAGTAAAAGAATATTAAATTGTGCAAACAGTGCAAGAAAAGGCTGGAGACTGAGACTTGCTCGCTGAAAAGAGCGAGCAAGCAAGATATAAATCTTAGCGGAATATAGGAAGGAGTAAAAGGCTTATAAGTAGCATGATTTTACCTCTGTCACACACCCACGCTTCTAACGTACGTTTCGTGAGAACTTCTTCAGGGAGCGTGTGTTGGAAGGGTGAGGGGAAGTATTTATACACATCAGTGGCCAGTGAACAGCTGAGCGCCAGTCAGCTGACACGTCGGGTGAGTCGTATTGCGGCGCATAGATCCTCCACAGGTACCGTAATAAGGGGAAGACAAGGCAGCGGACAGCGGAGACAGAGCGTCGGCTGCCGTCATGGAGACGGCGCCTGCGCTCCAGCCCCTATAGCCACAGACATGTAATTCCACGGCCATGCTTTGGAGTATGCGCACAAACTACCGGTTGGACCTTTAATAAGTACAATGTATTAAATCATGATGCCACAATGATATTACATAGAAAAAATGAATTCAATGTGCTAAAGTGACAGAATATATATAATATAAGTGAAAACAAATATACATACATTTAAGTATATATAAATGTAAATTACGCAGAGTGTGAAAAAACAAATATATAAAGTAATTGTTATAAAATAAACACCAAGTTTGCATATACAGAGATATGTGCTTTTTCTACACATATCTCTGTATATGCAAACTTGGTGTTGTATATTTTATAACAATTATAGTTTTTTCACAACAGTAGCACTATTTTTACTTTTGTCTGGGAATGTGTGTATGTGTTGCGCACATACTGTTTCTTACTGTCACTATTGCACACTTAGGTATATTTGCAGGGCTGCACTTCGGTATTGCTCTGCATATATACTTTATATATTTGTTTTTTCACACTTTGCGTAATTTACACCTTCAGCTTGACCCAGTGTGGATTACAAATATCTGTCAAAGTCCTTCCCATGTGCTGTCATCGGACAGTTATTCATAGCTAACAGGTGTGGCTGTCCAGAACAACAATGCTGACAGATCAGACAAGAAAACAACTAGTTTAAAGGGGTGGTCCACTAGCAGGGCAACCTCTTTTTAAATAAGGTAGCTCACCTCCCACACGGGACAGTTCCAGCGATGTTGGCGCCGGGACAGCCAGGTTTTTCGTGGCATTATTATGGCACATGAGCATTGCAGCCAAGCAGTGGCCACTATTGAGCTGCTGTGCTCTTCCGTCAGACAAATAAAAAAGGGAGATCACAGCAGGCATATAGCGACTGCTTACTGTTATGCCACGTGAGCCCTGTAGCCAATATCACATGAACCCTGGCTGTACTGGCACCTACATTAATAAAAAAACAGCACTGGGGCAGGTGTTGAGTATATGTTTTTTTACTACTTCACTGAAAAAGGGGGTGTTCAAGTAGTGCCAACACCATACATTGGGAGCAGTGTCAAAGATTCAGCACTAGACCAGGGGAGGGTGAGCAAGGCACAGTGTTTGTTTTTATTTTAAAACTAAAAATAGCAGCTAGGGGTTTACACAGCACGAACACCCCTTTAAATCTATATCCACCATAAAATAATGCACTAATCTGCAGATAATTAAGTGTATTTTCAGCTTAACCCCTTCAGCCCCGGGGCACTTTCCGTTTTTGCGTTTTTGTTTTTTGCTCCCCTTCTTCCGAGAGCCGTAACCTTTTTATTTTTCCGTCAATCTTGCCATATGAGGGCTTGTTTTTTACGGGACAAGTTGTACTTTTAAATGAAACCATACGTTTTACCATATGGTGTACTGGAAAACAGCAAAAAATTCCAAATGCGGAAATATTGCAAAAAAAAAGTGTGATGGCACAATAGTTTTTGGGATGTTTTATTCATGGTGTTCACTATATGATAAACTGATGTGTTGCGGTGATGCCTGAGGTCGGTGCGAGTTTGTAGACACCAAACATGTATAGGTTTACTTGTATCTGAAGGGTTAAAACAAAAATCACAAGTTTGTCCAATAAAAGTGGCGTACGTTTTGCGCCATTTTCCGAAACACGTAGCGTTCTTATTTTTTGGGATCTATGGCTCAGTGCTTATTTTTTGCGTCTCGAGCTGAAGTTTCTAATGGTACCCTTTTTGTACAGATGCTACGTTTTGATCGCCTGTTATTGCATTTTGCGTAAAACTTGAGGCGACCAAAAAACGTAATTTTGGCGTTTGGAATTTTTTTGCCACTACCCAGTTTACCAATCAGATTAATTGATTTTATATTTTGATACATTTCTGAACGCGGCGATACCAAATATGTGTATATTTATTTATTTTTTAACCCTTTAATTTTCAATGAGGGGAAAGGGGTGTGATTTGAACTTTTAGGGGTTTTTTTAATTTTTTTTATTTTTTAAAAACTTTTTTTTTTAACTTTTTTTATTTTACTAGTCCCCCTAGGGGGCTATAGCGATCAGCAATCCGATCGCTATTATCTATCTGCTGATCACAGCTATACAGCTGTAAACAGCAGATACAGTCACTTTCTTTTTCCCTCTGCTCCGTGCCGAGGGAAAACGAAAGTGAAACATCATAGCTGCAGGCGTCATCACATGACCCTGTGCTACGATGGCAACCACCGATAGTCACGTGATCACGCACGTGACTTCCGGTGGGGGCGGCGGTAAGTAAAAAACATGGCCGCGCGCATTTAGATCTTGCTACCAGACTTTGGCAGCAAGATTTAAGGGGTTAATGGCCGCGGGTGGAAGCGATTCCACCCGCGGCTAGCAGGCACACGTCAGCTGTTGAAAACAGCTGATGTGTGCCGACCGCCGCCGCCTGCCCGCGGCAGGGGGCGGGGCTTAACGGGACACGCTCCATGACGGATATATCCGTCCATGGTCGTGAAGGGGTTAAATGGGTTATACACTGTTAAACATGTCAAACGGTGCCTGCAGGCCAAATCTGGCCCGCAGACTGATTCTATTTGTCCCGCAATGCCATGCTCCCATTATTCTGTATAGAGGACTATGTGGAGCCCATTATTCTGTATGGAGGACTATGTGGCGCCCATTATTCTGTATGGAGGACTAAGTCCTCCATATAGAATAATGGGGGCCACATAGTCCTCCATACAGAATAATGGGCGCCACATAGTCCTCCATATAGAATAATGGGGGCCACAATGTGGCGCCCATTATTCTGTATGAAGGACTATGTGGCCCCCATTATTCTGTATGGAGGACGATGAGGGGCCCATTATTCTGTATGGAGGACGATGTGGGGCACATTATTCTGTATGGAGGACGATGTGGGGCACATTATTCTGTATGGAGGACTATGTGGGGCCCATTATTCTGTATGGAGAGCTATGTGGGGCCCATTATTCTGTATGGAGGGCTATGTGTCCCCATTATTCTATTTGGAGGACTATGTGGCCCCCATTATTCTATATGGAGGACTATGTGGCGCCCATTATTCTGTATGAAGGACTATGTGGCCCCCATTATTCTATATGGAGGACTATGTGGCGCCCATGATTCTACATGGAGGACTATGTGGCCCCCATTATTCCATATGGAGGACTATGTGGCCCCCATTATTCTGTATGGAGGACTATGTGGCGCCCATTATTCTGTATGGAGGACTATGTGGCCCCCATTATTCTATATGGAGGACTATGTGGCGCCCATTATTCTGTATGAAGGACTATGTGGCCCCCATTATTCTATATGGAGGACTATGTGGCGCCCATTATTCTATATGGAGGACTATGTGGCGCCCATTACTCTGTATGGAGGACTATATGGGGCCCACGACTAGGTTGGTCCACGACTTTGTCCAAATTTTAAATTTTAGCCATTTGTGTATTTGAGTTTGACATCCCTCTGCTACTAGGACAATTCCTTTTCATCCCCATGTCTGCCCCACTTAAAATAATAATAAAAAGATTAAAATCACCTCCTGTGCAGATGCCGTTCCAGTTGTCATGGCCCTCAGGTTTCCAGGACACACGTGAGGCTGTTACATCAAGTTAGCCCCACAACCAATCACCAATGGCTTTCCTCTCCCCGCCTTTGAGCGTATAAGTAATTAACAGGAAGTGAGCACCCATCCGCAGCTCTCACTTTTTGATCACTTATACATTTGAAGGCGGGGAGAGAGATGCTGATGGTGGTTGGGAGTGAGAAGGGAGCATAAGATTTAACAGGGGAAAAGCTATTTTAACATGGGGAATGAGAAGGAGTTGTCCAAGTAGTGGACAACCTCTTTAAAGGAAACAAGATCTCTTTTGTTAGTTTGTTAGTGTACTCTGTATGGGATAAGACATAACTAGTCTCTTACTCTTATGGAAAAGGGTACCTTTAAAAATATAAAATATCTAAAAAATTAGTAAGTTGAATATAATCACATTCTAGTTGTCCAATTTTACTTACACAGCCATCGTGCACATTCAGAGTTGTTTCCAGTTTAAGTCTTTGAATAAACTCTCTTCTTCCTATTATTAAAAGAAAGAGCAATGGGATTATTCATGATGCAGCTAAATCAATACAATGTAGTATTGGTAGATAATGAGACAGAAAGCTAAAGGCCCCGTCACACACAGAGATAAATCTTTGGCAGATCTGTGGTTGCAGTGAAATCATGGACATATTATTCCATTTGTACACAGCCACAAACCTGGCACTGATTGTCCACAATTTCACTGCAACCACAGATCTGCCGCAGATTTATCTCTGTGTGTGACAGGGCCTTTAGTCACAGTGCCAATACATCAGTACTTACCTTACTGACATTCCTATCATTTTCTCCTACTCTGGGCATAACTACTATTAATATGCAGAGTAAAAATAAACCTGAAGGCATTCTAAAAGCTCCCTGTTTTCCTGCACATTCTATAAATGTTTGTTCACCCAGAATGTTAAGAATTTTAAGTATCACAAAATAAATGTAGTCAGCTTTTTTATTCATATACCTTATTATTGCTCCATACATTCTCTTAAAAAAATGCCACTGATATATTTGGTACATTAGTATATTTGGTATGAACAACTAACATGTGGGCTCTCCAGATTTCTATGGGCCTCATGGTAAGCTCCCTTATAACCAAACTGTTGTTATCCTTCCACCACACTACTAACAATAATGCAGCTAGTGAGACTTCAGTTTACATCTGACTTTTTTTGCGGTATATTGTAAATTATGCATACAATTCCTTGTATCTTCACCAAAAACCTATGAAAAACCTAGAGGTTAATATAATCTAAGGCTGGCCTGCACAACATGCGGCCCACGAAAAGATATTGTTACGCCTGCGGAGAATAAGGCTTAAGAGGTCATCTGCATTCTGGGGATCTTCCTGGGCAACCCAGCTTTGAATGGCTCTTGGTAGTGCGAATATAAAATCAATCCACTACCCCTCTCTCCACTATCTTTGCCAATGAGCATGTCTAAGGTTTCAGCCAATCTTGCACCAGGTGTATCGGTACCGATATCGCTAGCGTGGGTACCCTCCCCCATAGTTTGTGCGACACGGGCATATCGCTGCCCGTCGCGCACAAAATCGCGCACCCCCATCACACATACCTGCATAACAACGTCGCTGTGACCGGCGAACCGCCTCCTTTCCAAGGGGGCGGTTCGTTCGGCGTCACAGCGACGTCACTAAGCGGCCGCCCAATCAAAGTGGAGGGTCAAAGATGAGCAATCCCGCCCACCTCCTTCCTTCCTCCTTGCTCGCAGGACGCAGGTAAGGAGAGGTTCCTCGCTCCAGCGGTGTCACACATAGTGATGTGTGCTGCCGCAGAAACAACGAACAACATCGTACCTGCAGCAGCAACGATAATCGATATTAGGGGGGGATGTCACCGATTAGTGATTTTGAACGTTTTTGCAACGATTCAAAATCGCTAATAAGTGTCACACGCAACGACATCGCTAACGACGCCGAATGTGAGGCACAAATTCCGTGACCCCAACGACATCGCTAATGCGTGTAAAGCGGCCTTTACAGGTTGAACATGTAGAACTAAGGAGGCTTGTCCTTTTGGTAGTACCTGTGGTGCACACGTTGCGTCATAACTGCCAGGGCTACGCCCAACCATGCCATAATGTCAGATTTCAGCTTATCGTACTCATTGGCATCCTGCAGGGAAAGACAATAGTATACATTCTGCAGTTCTGCAATAAGCTATGGAGCTAGGACCTCTGCCAAATTTTTCTTGGAGAAGTTTCCCGGTCTGCCATCCTCTTAAAGGGAACCGGTCACCAGATTTTTCCCTATTAAACTAAAAGAATCACCTTCTGCAGCTCCTGGGCTGCATTCTATGAAGGTGCACCTTGGCCCTGACTCCCCTTCCAGACCCCAAAAATAACTGTATGAAACTTGTCAGTTAGGTATGCTAATTACCTATGTTGGCCAGATGGGCGGGCTCATTTTCTGCTCCTGTCCCCCCTCCTGCCGCTGATCGCCGTCCTCCTTTCTTGATTGACGGGTTGATGCTGCCGCCATCATCCTCGTCGCATTTCCAAATCTTGCGCCTGTGCAGTTAGGTCTGCTCGCGTAGGCACAGTTCACTCTGTCAAATCACGGGCAGAGCAGAAAACATAGCTGCCCTCGCTCGCGCCAGTGAGCTAAATGCGCAGGCGCGAGATTATGGTCGGTGCTGTGCATGACCTCACCAGCGCCATGCTCGTACCGGCCCATAATCTCGCACTTGCGCATTAAGCTCACCGGAGCGAGTGCAGCTATGTTTTCTGCTCTGCCCGTGCCGACCTAACTGCAAAAATATCAAAAAGACTGATCCGCACATCCAACAACTGTGAACAAGGTGCTAGCTGAAAAACCATTACAACTACAAAATGCAAAATATATACAGCTGCACACTAAAATGCTAACAATGAAAAAGGGAAACTCTAGTATTGCTTTACAGCTATAGGAATATTTGAAAAAAAGAGACACTTAGCTTATGTATTATGCCAGCGTCACACTGTACGATATATCGGGCGATATGTCGTCAGGGTCACATCGTTAGTGATGCACATCCGGCATCGTTTGATATATCGTACCATGTGACACCTCCAAACGACTGTTAATGAGCAAAAATACTCACCTTATCATTGCTCGTTGACACGTCGTTCATTTTCAAAATGTCGGTCCTCCTTCTGCGCGCCGGTTGTTCATCATTCCCGTGGCAGCACACATCGCTCCGTGCGACACCCCGGGAATGATGAACTGCAGCTTACCTGCGCCCACCGCCAATGTGGAAGGAAGGAGGTGGGCGGGATGTTTACGTCCCGCTTATCTCCGCCCCTCTGCTTCTATTGGCCGGCGGCTGTGTGACGTCGCTGTGATGCCGAACGTCCCTCCCCCTTCAGGAAGAGGATGTTCGCTGCCCACAGCGAGGTCGTGCGGGAGGTAAGTACGTGTGACGGGGGTTTAACGACTTTGTGCGCCACGGGCAATGAATTGCCCGTGACGCACGAACGTCGGGGGTGGGGGCGATAGCTGATGCGATCGCACGATAAATCGTCCCGTGTGACGCCGGCACTAGCCAATGCATGTGAGCCCGGTCACCACGGCAAGGTGCGTCTCTGTAAAGCGGGAACCTAACCTAATGCCACTACCTGGAAAAAAACTCCATGTCTGGGTAGAAATGCCACTATTAGAGTTAAAATCTCCATGTCTGGACAGCTAGACTCCTGCTATGAATGGTAATGGACACAGCCTGGTTTTAGGGCAGAGTGCTGAATCAGAAAAAGACATACTACAAATATCAAAAAGACTGATCCGCACATGCAACAAATGTGAACAAGGTGGTAGCTAAAAAAAAAACATTACAACTACAAAATATATACAGCTGCACTCCAGACATGGAGATTTTAACTCAGATAGTGGCATTTCTACCCAGACATGGATTTTTTTTCCAGATAGTGGAATTAGGTTAGGTTCCCGCTTTACAGAGACGCATCTTGCCGTGGTGACCGGGCTCACATGGATTGGCCAATACATAAGCTAAGTGCCTCTTTTTTCAAATATTCCTATAGCTGTAAAGCAATACTAGACTTTCCCTTTTTCATTGTTAGCATTTTAGTGTGCAGCTGTATATATTTTGTAGACCTAACTGCACAAGCGCGAGATTTGAAAATGCGACGAGGATGATGACGGAGGCGTCATCACGTCAATCAAGAAAGGAGGACGGCGATCAGCGGCAGGAGGGGGGATAGGAGCAGAAAATGAGCCCGCCCATCTGGCCAACCAAGGTAATTAGCATACCTAACGGCCAAGTTTTATAAAGTGATTATTGGGGTCTGGAAGGGGAGTCCGGGCCAAGGTGCACCTTCATAGAATGCAGCTCAGGAGCTGCAGAAGGTGACACTTTTAGTTTAATAGGTAAAAATCTGGTGACAGGTTCCCTTTAAAGACAGTCATGAAAGCCGCAACAGCGTCCTTCAAAGTAATTATCTGTAGTGCCTCCCATGCTGGTCGCCTCACACAGGTACCCTCACTTTGGCTGGCAGAAGGTGCAGTCTCTGTGGCCAGGACAGTTTCTGCCAAGAGAGCTCTCTGCTGCTGCTGTAACTGCTGCGTCAGGTGTTTACTTCATTCTTGTTGGGCTTGCTGCTGCTGTCAGACAAGTTGCTTAGCAAGCTCCTCCATGCTTTCAGTCTGTGATTGCAACACCATAGCTGCCTTTACCGAGGACATTCAGTGCTTAAACCATATGGGAGAGGGATCATGCTCTGCTCTGTATGTCATAGTTCATGTTGGCATTCATGGTTCATTTAACCCCTTCCCTCCCCGTAATTTTCCGTTTTTTACTCCCCTTCTTCCAAGAGCCACAACTTAAATAAATTCAGAAATATGTCAAAAAAAGAAATGCGCTTTGTCACCATTTTCCGGGACCCACAACGTTCTCATTTTTAGGATCTGTGGCTCAGTGACTGATTATTTTTTGCTTTTTGAGCTGCCATTTTTAATGATACAATTTTTGGATAGATGCAATGTTTTGATCATCTGTTATTGCATTTTAATGCAATGTTGCAGCGACCAAAAAACGTAATTTTGGTGTTTGGAAGTCTTTTCGTGCTATGCCGTGTACCGATCAGATTAGTTGATTTTATATTTTGATTGATCAGCCATTTCTGAAGGTAGCAATACCAAATATGTGGGGGGGGGGGTTTAGTTATTATTGTTGTTTTATTTTCATTGGGGCAAAAAGGAGACTGATTTGAACTTGGTTTGGTGGGGGGGGGGTGTCATTTTTTTAAACTTTTTTTTATTATGTATTTAATTTTTTTTTTTATATTTTTTTTTACATCTTTTATTCCTGTGACTAGTCCCCCTAGGGGACATTATGCCTGTACATGCTGACCGCTTCTCCTGATCAGAGTGATGCATACTGTTACCGTCAGTTTGACAGAGCGATCTAAGGCTATGTGCGCACGTTGCGTACAAGCCCTGCAGAAATTTCTGCAGCGATCTGAAGAGCACATGTGCGCTTTAGATCGCTGCAGAAATGTCCGTAGTGAGCGCCGATTCCATGCGCTCTGCCTGCAGCTCCTGCCATAGACAGAGCAGGAGCTGCCGGCAAAGCGCAGGAAAGAAGTGACATGTCACTTCTTTTTACGCAGCGCTTCGGCAGTAGCCGAAGCGCTGCGCTCTTAAACGCCACGTGCGCACGGCCCCTGCACAGTCTCCATAGACTGTGCAGGGGACGCAGGACGCATGCAGTTACGCTGCGCTACAAAGCGCAGCGTAACTGCATGTTTTTACGCAACGTGCGCACATAGCCTAAGGGATTCACCCGCACCTGTTAGCTGCACGTCTGCTGATCAGATCAGCAGACATGTGAGGGGATTAATGCAGGCTCGCCATGCGAGCCTGAATTAAAAGGACAGACATATCCACGGACGTACTACCGTGTTTTTCCAAAAATAAGACCTCCCCCAAAAATAAGCCCTAGCAGGGATTTTCAGCATTTTCGGAGAAAGGCTTAAATATAAGCCCTCCCCCGAAAATAAGCCCTAGTCGCGGATCAATAATGAAGTGTCCATGCAGCTAAAAAAGTTAGATACTGCAGAACACTTCATTATACACAGCGGCACCCGGCAATTACACTCACCCGACGCTGAGCGGCAGGACCTGTAGCTATTGCACACACAAACAGATCACACGCAAACATCAAATCGCACACGCAAACATTGGATCGCACACACAAACATCAAATCGCATACACACTCACCTCATCCAGCGACACCGATCTCTTCTCGCCGGGAGAATCCCGAGAGGCAGTGCAGTGGAGCGCAACGAACAGGACCTGTGGCCGGACACGTGATGTGTGTGTGATGTGAGTGTGATGTGATGTGTGTGTCTGCGATCGGCTGTGTGAATGTCTGCGTTCGGCTGTGTGTGCCTGTGATCGGATGTATCTGTGATCGTCTGTGTGTGCCTGTGAACGGATGTGTGTATCTGTGATAGGCTGTGTGTGCCTGCTATCAGCTGTGTGTGATCTGCTGTGTATATCTGCGATCTGCTGTGTGTGTGCTTGCGATCGGATGTGTGTATCCGTGACCGGCTGTGTGTATCTGTGATCTGCTGTGTGTGATCTGCTGTGTGTGATCTGCTGTGTGTGTGATCTGCTGTGTGTGTGATCTGCTGTGTGTGTGATCTGCTGTGTGTGTGATCTGCTGTGTGTGTGATCTGCTGTGTGTGTGTGATCTGCTGTGTGTGTGTGATCTGCTGTGTGTGTGTGATCTGCTGTGTGTGTGTGATCTGCTGTGTGTGTGTGATCTGCTGTGTGTGTGTGATCTGCTGTGTGTGTGTGATCTGCTGTGTGTGTGATCTGCTGTGTGTGTGATCTGCTGTGTGTGTGATCTGCTGTGTGTGTGATCTGCTGTGTGTGTGATCTGCTGTGTGTGTCAGCGTGTCAGCCAGCAGCAGGGGAGAACGGCATGCAGCACCGACCGGAGATCACAGGAGGACCTGGGAACCACGCAGACGTCCTGGTCTGGTGAGTACGAGTCTCCTGGGAAGTGTGGGGGGGGGGGGAAGGTCTGCTTTTTTGGGGGGTAAACGTACCCCCAACCGTGTTTCTCCAAGAATAAGACCTCCTCCGAAAATAAGCCCTAGTGTTTTTTTGGGGCGGCAAAAAAAAATATAAGACAGTGTCTTATTTTTGGAAAAACACGGTAGTACGTTCTTGGTCGTGAAGGGGTTAAAGAGAGTCTGTCACCAGGTTTTAACATCTAATCTGAGAGCAGTATTATGTAGGGGCAGAGATCCTGATTTCAGAGGTTTCACTTACCTGGTTGCTTATTGTAGTTTTGATAAAATCACTAAAATCAGCAGTAGATTATTATTAGAGGACTACCTGGCCTGCTGCCAGGTAGTCCAGCATACTCATGAGCTCTGTATATCTGCTAGATCTGCAGCAGAGAAAACACTGATTTTATCAAAAAGACAGCAAGCAGTTCAGTAAGTGACACATCAGTGGAATCAGGGTTTCTTTCCCTTCATTATGCTGCTCTCAGGGTAGCGAAAAAGAGAATTTTGTTTACTTACCGTAAATTCTTTTTCTTATAGTTCCGTATTGGGAGACCCAGACATTGGGTGTATAGCCTCTGCCTCCGGAGGACACACAAAGTACTACACTAAAAAGTGTAGCTCCTCCCTCTGAGCATATACACCCCCTGGAGAACCAGATCTAGCCAGTTTAGTGCAAAAGCTGAAAGAGAATAGCCACCCACAAGTAAAAACAGAGCAAGAACCGGAACAACCGGAGACTCTGTCCACAACAACAGCCGGTGATAACACGCGGAACAAGAAACTGCCAACAGGCAACAGGGAGGGTGCTGGGTCTCCCAATACGGAACTATAAGAAAAAGAATTTACGGTAAGTAAACAAAATTCTCTTTTTCTTTATCGTTCCTATGGGAGACCCAGACATTGGGACGTCTCAAAGCAGTCCATGGGTGGGAATAAACAGAAAAAACTAAGAAGTAGGCAGAACCTAACTTCACAAATGAACGACAGCCACCTGAAGGATGCGTCTGCCCAAGCTCGCATCTGCCGAAGCATGAGCATACACTTGGTAGTGCTTTGAAAAGGTATGCAGGCTAGTCCAAGTGGCAGCCTGACAGACTTGCTGAGCCGTAGCCTGGTGCCTGAAAGCCCAAGAGGCACCGACAGCTCTGGTCGAGTGTGCCTTGATCTCCGGCGGGGGAGGCACCTGAGAACACTGGTAGGCATCCGAAATGGTCGACCTAATCCAACGGGCTAAGGTCGGCTTAGAAGCAGAGAGGCCCTTACGCCGACCTGTGGTTAGCACAAAAAGAGAGGTGCACCGCCTAAGAGCAGCGGTGCGAGACACATAGATCCGGAGCGCCCGCACCAGATCCAGAGTATGCAACGCTTTTTCAAAGCGATGAACAGGAGCCGGACAAAAGGAAGGCAGGGTAATGCCCTGGTTAAGCTGGAAAGGAGAAACCACCTTAGGGAGAAAGTCCGGAGTCGGACGGAGAACCACCTTGTCTTGATGAAAAAACAAAAAAGGTGACTCCGAAGAGAGCGTAGCCAAATCAGAGACTCTCCTGAGGGAAGTTATGGCCACTAGAAAGACCACTTTCTGAGAAAGACGAAACAAAGAAACCTCCCTAAGAGGCTCAAAGGGGGGTTTCTGCAAGGCCGTGAGGACCAAATTGAGGTCCTAGGGATCCAAGGGCCGCCGGTAAGGCGGAATGATGTGAGACGCGCCCTGCATGAAGGTGCGGACCTGAGCCAGCCGGGCGATACGCCGCTGGAACAGCACTGACAGAGCCGAGACTTGTCCCTTGAGAGAATTGAGGGACAGTCCTAACTGCAGACCGGACTGTAGAAAGGACAGAAGGGTCGGCAAGGAAAAAGGCCAAGGAACATGGCCGGAAGAACGACACCAGGACAGGAAAATTTTCTAAGTCCTGTGATAGGTTTTGGCCGAGGAAGACTTCCGGGCCCGAGTCATAGTGGAAATGACTTCAGGAGGAATACCAGAAGCCGTCAAGATCCAGGACTCAAGAGCCACGCCGTCAATCTGAGAGCCGCAGAATTCTGGCGGAAAAACGGACCTTGTGAGAGAAGGTCTGGACGGTCCAGAAGATGCCACGGCACCTCTACGGACAGATGGAGCAGGTCTGGGTACCAAGCTCGCCTGGGCCAATCCGGAGCAATGAGGATGACCCGACGGCCCTCCATTCTGATCTTGCGCAGGACTCTGGGCAAGAGAGCTAGAGGGGGAAACACGTAGGACAGACGAAACTGGGACCAGTCTTGAACCAGAGCGTCCGCTGCGAAGGCCTGAGGATCGTGGGAGCGAGCCACGTAAATCGGAACCTTGTTGTTGTGACGTGATGCCATTAGGTCCACGTCCGGAGTGCCCCACTTGCGGCAGATTGACTGAAACACTGCCGGATGCAGGGACCACTCGCCACTGTCCACGGTTTGACGGCTGAGATAATCTGCCTCCCAGTTTTCCACGCCTGGGATGTGGACTGCGGATATGGTGGACTTGGAGTCCTCCGTCCATTGAAGGATACGTTGTACCTCCAACATTGTCAGGCGGCTGCGTGTCCCGCCTTGGTGATTGATGTAGGCAACCGCTGTCGCGTTGTCTGACTGGACTCGGATGTGCTTGCCCGCCAATAGGTGGTGAAAAGCTAGGAGAGCCAGCAGCACGGCTCTGGTTTCCAGCACATTGATCGAGAGGGCTGACTCGGACGGAGTCCAAGTGCCCTGTGCTCGGTGGTGGAGACATACTGCTCCCCAGCCGGATAGACTGGCATCCGTGGTGAGGACCACCCAGGACAGAGCCAGGAAGGAGCGTCCCTGAGACAGAGAGAGGGGCCGAAGCCACCACTGAAGAGAGCTCCTGGTCTGTGGCGACAGAGCCACTAACCTGTGCAAGGAGGAAGGCCGCTTGTCCCAACAGCGGAGAATGTCCAGCTGCAGAGGACGCAGATGGAACTGGGCAAAGGGAACAGCCTCCATTGACGCCACCATCTGACCCAGCACCTGCATCAGGTGCCTGATGGAATAACGGCGGGGCCTCAGCAGAGAGCGCACCGCCAGTTGGAGGGACTGCTGTTTGCTCAAGGGCAACTTCACAAGTGCCGGCAGAGTCTCGAACTGCATCCCTAGGTACGTGAGACTCTGGGTCGGAGTCAGAGTGGATTTGGGCAGATTGACAAGCCACCCGAATTGGGCTAGAGTGGCGAGAGTGAGCGAGACACTCCGCTGACAGTCTGCGCTGGATGAAGCCTTGACTAGAAGGTCGTCCAGGTAAGGTATCACTGCCAACCCCTGGAGGTGCAGAACCGCAACCACTGCTGCCATGACCTTGGTGAATACCCGAGGGGCCGTGGCTAACCTGAAGGGGAGAGCCACGAATTGGAAATGTTCCTCTCCGATTGCAAAACGTAGCCAACGCTGGTGAGAAACTGCAATTGGCACATGCAGATAGGCATCTCTGATGTCGATGGATGCCAGGAAATCTCCTTGGGTCATTGAGGCAATGACTGACCGCAGAGATTCCATGCGAAAATGCCGCACCTGAACATGCTTGTTGAGAAGCTTGAGATCCAGGATGGGCCAGAAGGAACCGTCCTTTTTGGGGACTAGGAAGAGATTTGAGTAGAAACCTCTGAACCGTTCCCGGGCGGTACAATTACTCCGTTGGCCTGCAAGGATGCCACAGCCTGAGAGAAGGCGGCGGCCTTGGAACAGGGGGGAGTTGACAGAAAAAAAATCGGTTTGGCGGGCTGGAAGAGAATTCTATCCTGTAGCCGTGGGAGATGACATCCCGCACCCACTGATCGGAGACGTGTTGAAACCACGCGTCGCCAAAGTGGGAGAGCCTGCCACCGACTAAGGACGGTGCTGGCGCGGACAGATAGTCAAGAGGAGGCTGCCTTAGTGGCAACAGCTCCTGCGGTCTTCTGTGGACACGCCTTTGTGCGCCAGTTGGATTTTTGGTCCTTGGCTGAGTTAGTGGACGAGGCCGAGGGCTTCGAGGACGACCAGTTGGAGGAACGAAAGGAACGAAACCGCGACTGGTTCCTACCCTGGACAGGTTTCCTGGTTTTGGTTTGTGGCATGGAAGTACTCTTCCCGCCAGTAGCTTCCTTAATAATTTCATCTAGTTGTTCACCGAATAGTCTGGACCCAGCAAAAGGGAGCCCAGCAAGGTACTTCTTTGAAGAAGCATCTGCCTTCCACTCTCGAAGCCACAAGATCCTGCGGATAGCGAGGGAATTAGCCGAAGCCACCGCAGTGCGGTGAGAAGCCTCCAGCATGGCAGACATGGCATAGGATGAAAAAGCGGAAGCTTGGGAAGTTAAGGCAACCATTTCGGGCATAGATTCCCTGGTGAGGGAATGCATCTCCTCTAGAGAAGCAGAGATGGCTTTGAGAGTCCACACTGCTGCAAAAGATGGGGAGAACGAGGCCCCTGCCGCCTCATATACAGATTTGTCCAGAAGGTCGACCTGGCGGTCAGTGGAATCCTTAAGGGAGGTGCCATCAGCCACCGACACAACGGTCCGGGCTGAGAGTCTAGACACCGGGGGGTCTACCTTTGGTGACTGAGCCCACTCCTTGACCACCTCAGGTGAAAATGGAAACCGGTCATCAGAACTACGCTTTGGGAAGCGTTTGTCAGGACAGGCCCTAGGCTTGGTCACAGCGGCCTGAAAACTAGAGTGGTTAAAGAACACACTCTTTGTCCTCTTAGGAGAGGTAAACTGGTGCTTTTCTGCCAGAGAGGGTTGCTCCTCTGATACTGGCGGATTGAGGTCCAGTACGGAATTAATGGACGCAATCAAATCACTAACATCTGAGTCACCTTCGGACAGATCAATGGGGCACATGGAGGTAGCCTCCGAGCCCCCTGTAAAGGCATCCTCCTCGTCCCGCAAGTCAGCTTCTGAAACGGAGCCGCGGGACGAGGAAGGGGAGGGAGCCCTACGTCTCCTCTTAGGAGGATGGGGTCTGGGACCAGATGAAGAATCCTCTGTGAGCTCTGCTGAGAGAGCCCTAGCAGCAGAGGCACCCTGTGAAGGGGGCTGATGCATGTTCAGCAAAGCCCAGGACAGCTGTCCCATGGAGTCGGCAAATGACTGGGTGATTGACCTAGATATGGATTCTACCCAAGCCGGGGGTTCAGCCACAGGAGCCGGAGCAGCCGGAGAGACCACTGTGGGTGTGATTCCAGGCTGAGGCATTGTCAGGTTAGAGCAGGCATCACAATGTGGATATGTGCTCGGCTCAGGCAGTATGAGCTTACATGCAGTGCATACTGAATATAGCTTTGGAGCCTTGCTCCTCGTGTGAGACATGCTGCTGAAGGGGGGGCTCTGCCAGAGTGACCCCCAGAGAGTATATAGAGAGGCCCACAACCAGAGGTTGTGGCTTACCAGACCGCTGGAGCGGTGTTGTGTGCCCTCCAGATCCCAAAGCCCGGACCCCCAAGCACCTCAGCAGGGATGCTGCAGCCAGTGCTGATCGCAGAGAAAACGCTGATAAAATGGCGCCGGAGCGAGGAGAGGGGGCGGGACTGTGAGGCAAATCCCGGGATATGAAGATGAATTATGACTTCCAGTCATAATCGCTCATCACTCCCTGGCAGTGCCCCCCTCCCTTCTTGTTCTCAATGTCCAGCATCTGTGAAGGTGTTACACCTCCATGGCCATCTCCTGTGATATGGAGATGAGATGATGTGGGAACAATGGACACAGGAGGACTCCCTGCCGTGACCCTGTGGTAGGAGCTGCTATCTAATTAGCAAGCTTGGAAGTATCCAGACAGAACGACTCCAGTAAAAAATGGTTCATATCTCGCAAGCCATATTTCCGATAAATATGGCAACCATAAAAATGGTGTCTCCGCATGCGGACGATGCTGGCCCACCCTTTTTATGGGAGCGGGAGCTTGGGAAATACCCCAGGCGTGATATCAGCCAATGTGGAACTAGTAGACGAGTCATGAGTCCTCTCATTCTGTAGCTAAATTCATAACTGTCACAATGAGAGCATTGGCGTCCGCCTACGACGCTCCCAGGCAAAGTTATGGCCCATATTCCATGTTGTGGATTGTCCATAACTCCAGCCAGGGGTGGAGCAGTGCTCCCTCTGAGGTCACTAAGGTAGGAGGGGACCTGGATTTGCCCAGGTTGATAACCCTACTTCGGCCATTTTCCAGCGTTCTTTCGCTGGGGGTCACGTGCAGGAAACATCTGTGGGAGTTCCTAGAAACCTGGTCTACAGCGCCCCCCTGTGGCCAGACGCACAAGGTAACTGATTGAATTGCATACCTGTTTGTAAACCATGCTTTATCTGTAACTGTACTCTGACATATGTATATTCTGTAGATTCCCTATTGTATATATTGTAGTTTCTAGTGTGCTTTAGGCTGATTAAATTATATAATTAATCTTGGGCTGTTCTGTTATCTCGATCTTGAATCCCACGTCTGTGTGTTCGGCTAATAGTTACCGTGAAGCGGTTGGTGGCAGCGAGTTGTGCCAAGGATTATTGTGGGGAGGCCAGTGAGATCCGGGGAGGTTTTATATATTCCGCCCGCGGAGGTCGGGGGAATATATACCCTACTCTCACTGGGGACCCTTCAATAATCGGCATAAGTAGTATAGCGGCCTCCTTGCTTATTGTCGGGCAATTCCATAATTGGCCTGACTATAAGAGGGGCGCTAGAGAGCGCGTCACGTGCTCTGTCCGTCGGTCGGGAGGTATAAAGGAGGGGTGACCCCCACTTGTTACCCCCCGATTGTGACGTACTGGTAGCCAGCGCGGGGGATTTCTGAGTGACCCCCCCGGTGGTTTGTGACATATTGGTGGCATAGCGGTGGGATCGAGATAATAGTGTGTGTGAGTGTGAGACCCATACTCCCAGACACTAAAGACTGCCTGCAGCAGCTGTGGCTGCTGGGGTCTTCAGACTAGCTCAACACTAGAGTGTCAGAGTGCAGATACTGTAAGGTGTGTGGAGGCATCAGGTGTCAGTTCTGTGTCAGTGACCAAAAGTCTGCAAGAATGGCTGAGAGCACCAGGAGCAAAGCCAAAGGAATGGCCGATGCTAAGGCCAGAGACTATGAGGAGGTTGTCCACGAGTCCTCCAGGAGCCAGACGCCAGAGAACAGCTCTGCAGAGGACATCGCACAACCTGGCACTGCTGGACAAAATGAGGAGGAGCTCGCCCAAGGGTCCTCAACGAGCCAGATGCCAGCCCTCCGCTCTGAAATGGACAGTGAATCACCTGGCTCTGCAGCGTGCCGCAGATCACCACTTGCCAATCCCTCCGGCCTGAGAGGTGCAGAGGCCCTCCTTCAAGCTGCCTTGGCCAGGCTTATGGCTGGAGACCGGGATACCTACGAGATACTCATGGCCGAGCGTGGGCGACAGGCAGCGCGTGACGCTGAGGCTGCGGAGCGGCAAGCAGCGCGTGACGCTGAGGCTGCGGAACGGCAAGCAGCGCGTGAGGCTGCGGAGCGGCAGGCAGCGCGTGAAGAGCGAGAGCGAGAGCGACAGGCAGACCGTGACTACCAGCTGCAGCTAGCTCAGCTCCGGCCCTCATCAGCCACATGTGACCTTCAAAACACCAAACTTCCAAAGGTCCGTGTTGAGGACTTCCCAGTGCTGGAGAAGGATGGAGACTTGGACTCTTTCCTGACTGCTTTTGAACGGACTTGCTTGCAGCACCATCTGGACAAGGATCAGTGGGCCAAATACCTGACCCCCCGTCTAAGGGGTAAGGCCCTGGATATCCTTGGGGACTTGCCTGCTGAGGCAGATCAGGGCTACGACACCATCAAGCGGGCCCTGATCCAACAGTACAACCTCACTCCAGAGTCCTACCGCAAGAAGTTCCGGACCCTGCAAAAGGGACCAAAGGACTCCTGGGCTGACCACCGGCGGGCACTTGCCCGAGCTGCCGACCACTGGACCCAAGGCCTGCAGCTTTCCACCGGACCGGAGATCCTGGACTTGTTCATCACGGAGCAACTCTTGTGGAACTGCCCTGAGGATCTCCGCCAGTTCATCCGAGACCAGAAGCCAAAGGGGTCCACGGCTACAGCTGCCCTGGCCGATGACTACACCAACAATCGGGCTCCTGAGGCCAGGAGAGCAGCCACCAGCAGCACCTGGAGAGGGGGTAAGATGAACTCTGCGACTGCCCCACCTGCCCCTAGACTGCAGGGGGTGTCCCCCTCAACTCCCCTCTCCAGGCCCGTGGCAGAACCAAGACGGTGCCACCAGTGCAACCTACCTGGACACTTCAAGGCCATGTGCCCTCAGCGTCCCAAGGCCCCGGCTCCGTCCCCGTCCCAAGGGCCGCCCAAGGTGTATTGTGTGGGTGGGGGTGGTGGTAGGTCCCTGGACAGCTTCCAACCTGTCACCGTCGGCCGGTCTGTGACCATAGGACTGCGAGACAGCGCCTCGGAGGTGACTCTGGTGCGGCCTGACATGGTGTCCCCCCAAGACTTGATCCCGGGAAAAACCCTCGCTGTCTCCGGGATTGGAGGCATTGACCCGGCGCTGCCTGTTGCTGACATTTATGTGGACTGGGGCGCAGGGCGAGGGGTGAGGGAGGTGGGGGTAACTGATCGGATCCCCGCAAACGTGCTACTTGGGACAGATTTGGGGCAGATAACCTCCCAGTTTGGGCCCCCACCAAGGGCTGAACCTTCAGCCAGTACGGACATGACTCCTGACAATGTTAATGTGTTATCTATGAATGATGTGAGAGAGGGGGGAGTGAACTCTGATATTTCTGCTTGCACAGACACCATAGACACACACACAGCTGCAGCTGTGACAGGGGAGGGGGTCAGAGAAAGGTGTGACAATGCCTCTACAAGTAATCAGCCTGTGAGCTGGGATCTGCTGCCCTCTGCAGGGATAAGCAGAGAGCAGGGTGCTGCAGGGGGAGGACCAGTGTGTGGGGTGGGGGCTACCACAGCAAATGTGGGGTCCCCAGAGATTTCACAGCGGGGTTCTGTTGCTGCAGGAGGGGAACAGGCAGGTGAGATTGGGGCCGGTCCAGGAGCGGAAGTGCTCCCAGGTAAGATCTCGGTGCATGGTTCCCCCACAACCGGGGTGTCAGGAAGCCAGGTAGGTCTGCCTGAACCGGCGACTTGGTCAGGAACGGAGGAGGAGCAGGCACGACCCACGGTCGCAGCGGCTGTGGCCGCTGTCACCCGCAGTGGGAGTGCTGGAAGCCAAGGGGCCTCCCGGAGGTCCGATAGCTCTTCCCCTTCTGACCAAGTGGCAGCCGAGTCAGGTGGAGGCCAGGACACAGGTCCCGGGGTACTGACTGAAGATGTGACAGTCTCGTCGATTCTGGCCACATCTAGTCAGGGGTTTCAGGCAGCGTTAGAAGCTGACGACAGCCTGAAAGCTCTTAAGGAGCAGGCGGCACAGCCTCCCTCGGACTCGGACCCGGAGCGAGTGGTCTGGGACCAAGGACGGCTGTACCGGGCCACGGTCCAGCAGGGTTCACCGGAGGCGTGGCCCAGGGACCGACAGTTGGTGGTACCCTATCCGTTCCGGACGGAGTTGTTGCGGATCGCACATGAGATTCCGATGGCCGGACACCTAGGGATCGCTAAGACCAAGGCCAGGTTAAACCAGCATTTCTACTGGCCAAAAATGGGGGCCGATGTGGCTGCCTACTGCCGTTCGTGTGAAACCTGTCAGAGAGTGGGGAAGGCGGGGCCACACCCCAAAGCCCCACTAGTATCTCTGCCAATCATCGATGAGCCTTTCAGGAGGGTGGCTGTGGATCTGGTCGGCCCGCTGGCCATCCCCAGCAGCTCCGGGAAACGCTTCATACTGACGGTAGTGGACTATGCCACCCGGTACCCAGAAGCAGTGGCCTTGTCGTCCATTCGGGCTGACAAGGTGGCCACCGCATTGCTGGAGATTTTCTCCCGAGTGGGTTTTCCCCAGGAAATGCTCACTGACCGGGGGACCCAATTCATGTCCCAGCTGATGGAGGCCCTCTGTAAGCAAGTCCAGGTGCGACATCTGGTGGCCAGCCAGTACCATCCACAGACTAATGGCCTGTGCGAGCGGTTTAATGGCACCTTAAAGCAGATGCTTAAGATGTTGGTCGACTCCCATGGGCGTGACTGGGAGCGGTATCTCCCACACCTGTTATTTGCTTACCGGGAGGTTCCACAGGCCTCAACAGGATTCTCACCGTTTGAGCTCCTGTACGGGCGACGTGTGCGGGGCCCCCTGGCTCTGGTGAAAGAGGCTTGGGAAGGGGATTTGGCCACCCCTGGAGTGTCGGTTATCGAGTATGTCATGCGCTTCCGGGACAAAATGCAGGCCTTGACGCAACTGGTACACGACAATATGGCTCAAGCCCAGGCCGATCAGAAGCGTTGGTACGACCAGAACGCTTGTGAGAGGACCTACCAAGTGGGTCAAAAGGTGTGGGTACTGGTCCCCGTACCACAGGACAAGCTTCAGGCAGCCTGGGAAGGCCCATACCTCGTGTACCAGCAGCTCAACCCTGTGACGTACCTGGTCACCCTGGACCCTGCCCGTGGAAGGCGGAAGCCCGTCCATGTGAACATGATGAAGGCACATCATGAGCGGGAGGCATGTGCGCTCCCCGTGTGCAACCTGCCCGAGGAGGGAGAAGCGGAAACCCTCTTGGATATGCTAGCCCAGGTTAGGGCAGGCGGATCCATTGAGGATGTGGAGGTTGGCCACCAGCTCTTGGAGGACCAACGGTCCCAGCTGTGGGCCACCCTACTCCCCTTCCGGGGGTTGTTTACCAACCAGCCCGGAAGGACTGACTTGGCTGTCCATCACGTGGACACTGGGGATCATCCCCCGATCCGGCGTTCAGCATATCGGGTCTCCCTGGAGGTGCAGCAACACATGCGCCAGGAGATTGACGAGATGCTGAAGCTGGGGGTGATCCAGGCATCCAACAGCGCTTGGGCCTCGCCTGTAGTCCTCGTCCCTAAGAAGGACCGAACCACTCGGTTCTGCGTGGACTACAGGGGGCTCAATGCTGTCACGGTCGCCGATGCGTACCCAATGCCACGCATCGATGACCTGCTCGATCAGTTGGCCGGGGCTCAGTACCTGACCATCATGGACCTGAGCCGGGGATATTGGCAGATCCCCCTGACTCGCAAGGCCAGGGAACGCTCTGCCTTTATTACCCCATTTGGACTATACGAGTCCACGGTGATGCCATTCGGGATGAGGAATGCCCCTGCCACTTTCCAGCGGATGGTCAACACCCTGCTCAAGGGACTTGAAGGGTACGCGGCCGCGTACCTGGATGACATTGCCGTCTTCAGTCCCACCTGGGAGGACCACCTAGAGCATCTAGCACAGGTGCTCAGGCGGATCCACCGGGCAGGTTTGACCATCAAGCCGGGAAAGTGTCAGCTGGCCATGAGCGAGGTCCAGTACCTCGGTCACCGGGTAGGCGGGAGAACACTGAAGCCCGAGCCTGAGAAAGTGGAGGCCATCGCATCCTGGCCCACCCCCAGGACCAAGAAGCAGGTGATGTCCTTCTTGGGGACCGCCGGGTACTATAGGAGGTTTGTTCCACGCTATAGTAGCCTGGCAAAGCCCTTGACGGACCTCACCAAGAAGAAGCTGCCCTCTGCAGTCGATTGGACAATGGACTGCGAGACAGCCTTCCAGGCCCTAAAGGACGCCCTGTCCAGCCCGCCCGTGCTACAGGCAGCCGACTTCACGCGGCCGTTTGTAGTACAGACCGACGCCAGTGACTTCGGCCTCGGTGCGGTGCTCAGCCAGGTGGACTCTGCGAGCCAAGAGCACCCAGTCTTGTACCTGAGCAGGAAGCTGTTACCAAGGGAAGTGGCCTATTCCACGATGGAGAAGGAGTGCCTGGCCATAGTGTGGGCCCTGCAGCGTCTGCAACCCTATCTATACGGGCGCCACTTCATCGTGGAGACGGACCACAATCCCCTCAGCTGGTTGCACACCGTCTCTGGGACGAATGGGCGATTGTTGCGATGGAGCCTTGCGCTCCAGCAATACAACTTCACCATTCGCCACAAAAGGGGCCGTGACCACGGTAACGCAGACGGGCTGTCCCGACAAGGAGAGGTCGCGGACGGGCGCACGGGGGAACACCGGAGTGTGCTGCCCCCTAGCGCCCTCAAAAGGGGGGAGGTGTGAGGCAAATCCCGGGATATGAAGATGAATTATGACTTCCTGTCATAATCGCTCATCACTCCCTGGCAGTGCCCCCCTCCCTTCTTGTTCTCAATGTCCAGCATCTGTGAAGGTGTTACACCTCCATGGCCATCTCCTGTGATATGGAGATGAGATGATGTGGGAACAATGGACACAGGAGGACTCCCTGCCGTGACCCTGTGGTAGGAGCTGCTATCTAATTAGCAAGCTTGGAAGTATCCAGACAGAACGACTCCAGTAAAAAATGGTTCATATCTCGCAAGCCATATTTCCGATAAATATGGCAACCATAAAAATGGTGTCTCCGCATGCGGACGATGCTGGCACACCCTTTTTATGGGAGCGGGAGCTTGGGAAATACCCCAGGCGTGATATCAGCCAATGTGGAACTAGTAGACGAGTCATGAGTCCTCTCATTCTGTAGCTAAATTCATAACTGTCACAATGAGAGCATTGGCGTCCGCCTACGACGCTCCCAGGCAAAGTTATGGCCCATATTCCATGTTGTGGATTGTCCATAACTCCAGCCAGGGGTGGAGCAGTGCTCCCTCTGAGGTCACTAAGGTAGGAGGGGACCTGGATTTGCCCAGGTTGATAACCCTACTTCGGCCATTTTCCAGCGTTCTTTCGCTGGGGGTCACGTGCAGGAAACATCTGTGGGAGTTCCTAGAAACCTGGTCTACAGCGCCCCCCTGTGGCCAGACGCACAAGGTAACTGATTGAATTGCATACCTGTTTGTAAACCATGCTTTATCTGTAACTGTACTCTGACATATGTATATTCTGTAGATTCCCTATTGTATATATTGTAGTTTCTAGTGTGCTTTAGGCTGATTAAATTATATAATTAATCTTGGGCTGTTCTGTTATCTCGATCTTGAATCCCACGTCTGTGTGTTCGGCTAATAGTTACCGTGAAGCGGTTGGTGGCAGCGAGTTGTGCCAAGGATTATTGTGGGGAGGCCAGTGAGATCCGGGGAGGTTTTATATATTCCGCCCGCGGAGGTCGGGGGAATATATACCCTACTCTCACTGGGGACCCTTCAATAATCGGCATAAGTAGTATAGCGGCCTCCTTGCTTATTGTCGGGCAATTCCATAATTGGCCTGACTATAAGAGGGGCGCTAGAGAGCGCGTCACGTGCTCTGTCCGTCGGTCGGGAGGTATAAAGGAGGGGTGACCCCCACTTGTTACCCCCCGATTGTGACGTACTGGTAGCCAGCGCGGGGGATTTCTGAGTGACCCCCCCGGTGGTTTGTGACAGTCAAGAGGAGGCTGCCTTAGTGGCAACAGCTCCTGCGGTCTTCTGTGGACACGCCTTTGTGCGCCAGTTGGATTTTTGGTCCTTGGCTGAGTTAGTGGACGAGGCCGAGGGCTTCGAGGACGACCAGTTGGAGGAACGAAAGGAACGAAACCGCGACTGGTTCCTACCCTGGACAGGTTTCCTGGTTTTGGTTTGTGGCATGGAAGTACTCTTCCCGCCAGTAGCTTCCTTAATAATTTCATCTAGTTGTTCACCGAATAGTCTGGACCCAGCAAAAGGGAGCCCAGCAAGGTACTTCTTTGAAGAAGCATCTGCCTTCCACTCTCGAAGCCACAAGATCCTGCGGATAGCGAGGGAATTAGCCGAAGCCACCGCAGTGCGGTGAGAAGCCTCCAGCATGGCAGACATGGCATAGGATGAAAAAGCGGAAGCTTGGGAAGTTAAGGCAACCATTTCGGGCATAGATTCCCTGGTGAGGGAATGCATCTCCTCTAGAGAAGCAGAGATGGCTTTGAGAGCCCACACTGCTGCAAAAGATGGGGAGAACGAGGCCCCTGCCGCCTCATATACAGATTTGTCCAGAAGGTCGACCTGGCGGTCAGTGGAATCCTTAAGGGAGGTGCCATCAGCCACCGACACAACGGTCCGGGCTGAGAGTCTAGACACCGGGGGGTCTACCTTTGGTGACTGAGCCCACTCCTTGACCACCTCAGGTGAAAATGGAAACCGGTCATCAGAACTACGCTTTGGGAAGCGTTTGTCAGGACAGGCCCTAGGCTTGGTCACAGCGGCCTGAAAACTAGAGTGGTTAAAGAACACACTCTTTGTCCTCTTAGGAGAGGTAAACTGGTGCTTTTCTGCCAGAGAGGGTTGCTCCTCTGATACTGGCGGATTGAGGTCCAGTACGGAATTAATGGACGCAATCAAATCACTAACATCTGAGTCACCTTCGGACAGATCAATGGGGCACATGGAGGTAGCCTCCGAGCCCCCTGTAAAGGCATCCTCCTCGTCCCGCAAGTCAGCTTCTGAAACGGAGCCGCGGGACGAGGAAGGGGAGGGAGCCCTACGTCTCCTCTTAGGAGGACGGGGTCTGGGACCAGATGAAGAATCCTCTGTGAGCTCTGCTGAGAGAGCCCTAGCAGCAGAGGCACCCTGTGAAGGGGGCTGATGCATGTTCAGCAAAGCCCAGGACAGCTGTCCCATGGAGTCGGCAAATGACTGGGTGATTGACCTAGATATGGATTCTACCCAAGCCGGGGGTTCAGCCACAGGAGCCGGAGCAGCCGGAGAGACCACTGTGGGTGTGATTCCAGGCTGAGGCATTGTCAGGTTAGAGCAGGCATCACAATGTGGATATGTGCTCGGCTCAGGCAGTATGAGCTTACATGCAGTGCATACTGAATATAGCTTTGGAGCCTTGCTCCTCGTGTGAGACATGCTGCTGAAGGGGGGGCTCTGCCAGAGTGACCCCCAGAGAGTATATAGAGAGGCCCACAACCAGAGGTTGTGGCTTACCAGACCGCTGGAGCGGTGTTGTGTGCCCTCCAGATCCCAAAGCCCGGACCCCCAAGCACCTCAGCAGGGATGCTGCAGCCAGTGCTGATCGCAGAGAAAACGCTGATAAAATGGCGCCGGAGCGAGGAGAGGGGGCGGGACCAACTCTGAAAGCGGGATCTGGAGGGCCAAAGAGACTTACAGGGGAGGAGACATGTACCCAGTGAGGAGTGTCTCTCCCCTGTGTAGAACGGCCGCTGGGCGGAGCCGCACTGTCCCTCTGCATGAATGACATGCGAGGGCAGTGAAACCGAAAGTAGGCCTCCGGCGAAGCCGGGGCCTAAATTTGAGCGGTGCGGCCAGCGCGCAGGCACCATCGGCGCGGTTCTCAGGCGACAACCAGAGAACCGGCCGGAAATGTCAGAAAACTCACTCAGCACACTCTCCCACCATAATAAAGTACAGGGACCCCCAGAATATAAACGTCTCAGGTACTTAGCTTGCTGAGACGCAGGGTTCCAAGTCCATGGGGATGAGTGCTCCGTCCAGCAGGATCCTGAAGGGCTGCGGATGGAGACCGGTCTCCTGCAAAGCATGGAGAACCGTGCTGGCTCCCACTTCAAGCCAGAGCCCGAGGGATGGTGAAGGAGCGCGGCATGTAAGGCTCCAGCCTTGGAATCAACCTTAACAGCACCGCCGACACAGTGGGGTGAGAAGGGACATGCCGGGGGTCCAGACTTGGACCCGCTTTTCTTCAAACTCTTTCCAAAAATGAAAAATCAGATGAGAATGCATGTGTGGATGTATGCCTCCTGAACACAAAGCAATGAACTGGCTAGATCTGGTTCTCCAGGGGGTGTATATGCTCAGAGGGAGGAGCTACACTTTTTAGTGTAGTACTTTGTGTGTCCTCCGGAGGCAGAGGCTATACACCCAATGTCTGGGTCTCTCATAGGAACGATAAAGAAAACCTGGTGACAGATTCCCTTTAATAAACTGTAGCTCCCCACAGCAGGCTGCACTCATGCAGCCTCAAACCATGACACTCTCACTACAATGCTTCACTGTAGGCAAGACACACTTGTCTTTGTACTCCTCATCTGGTTGCAGCCACACAGGCTTGACTCCATCTGAACCAAATAAGTTTATTTTGGTCTCATCAAGACAAGGTTCCAGTAACCCATGTCATTAGCCTGCATGTCATCAAAACACGGTTTGTGGGCATTCTTCTAGGAAGACAACCAAGAAGACCAATTTGATGCAGTGTGCGGCGGATAGCCTGAACGCTGACAGGCTGACCACCCACCTCTTTAACCTCCGCAGCAATGCTGGCAGGACTTATAAGTCTATTTTGAAAAGGCAACCTCTGGATATAAAGCTGAGCACGTGCACTCAACTTGGCGAGGCTTGTTCTGAGTGGACCCCGTCTTGTTAAACCGCTGTATGGTCTTGGCCACTGTGCTGCAGCTCAGTTTCAGGGTGTATGGCTCGCAGTGGTCTGCTAGTTGGTGATTTTGAATCAAATCTCGCAAACAGCTATGAAGAGCAGATCTCCAGATGGTGATATTTGTGAGTAGCCTTGGAAAGAAAAGTAGATCTGAATAAAGATAGGAACCCCTGGATAATGGTGTGATGCCTTCTTACGGTTATTTTATAGAAAAGCTTTGGTTGCCATTAAACAGGTAATGGGGCTGAAGGGGTGGGATCTAAATGTGGCTCACGAACCTCTCTCAGCTGAATGTGGCACTCAAGGTCAGAAAGGTTGGGGACCACTGATGAAGAACAACAATTCTTTTTTTTTCAGATCCTCAGAGAATTCTTTGCCATGAGGTGTCACGTTGAACTTTGTGACCAATATGAGAGACTGTGTGAGTGATAACACCAAATGTAACACGCCTGCTCCCAATTCACACCAGAGACCTTTTAACACGAATGAGTCACATCACACTAGAGAGAGAAAATGGCTAATTGGGTGCAATTTTGGCCATTTTCACTTTGGGGTGTACTCACTTTTATTGCCAGCTGTGTGTTAAGTTATTTAGAGGGCAAACCAAATTTACACTGCTATACAAATTGTACACTGAACACTTTACATTGTATCAAAGTGGTGTCCCAAAGCAGGGAAACCATGGCTTGGTGGAAACCCTAAAGAGTTTGTGTCAATGCAAGAGCATCTGTTTATTTGTCCTTACTACCCCTCATCTATGTGTCTATATGGCTGCTGGTCTGGCAGACCCCACGAGACCTAAAACAATAAAGCCAGGCTCTGGCACAAGGGTTGTCCCGCTGGTGTTACGAATGTCAGAGGAGCATTATGTGCAGTCAGGCCCCTTGGCGTACCAGCTGCAACCAAGTGTAATGGTTGGCTCACCCTTCTGAGCGGATGAAGCCACAACGCTCTAATGGGCTCATGAGTGGAGTAACGATAAGTGGACTACTCAATCTTTATGTGAGAGCCTTGCACTTGCTAACCCTTATTGTAGGGTATTGTAAGCTCCATTCCTTTTTGGTGGGGGGGGGGGAGGGGGAAGAGTCTGTTTTCGTTGTTGGAGGTGAAGAGTCCTGCTACATTCTATTGCCAATTGATTTTACGTGTACAGCTGCCTGGACACTAAATTGAAATTTTTTCTAAATTGAAACTATGGCGTATTTTTGCAGTAGGGCTTATATTTCAAGCACCTTCAAAAATCCTGAAAAATCATGCTAGGGCTTATTTTCAGGGGAGGTCTTATTTTCAGGGGAACATCGTACCTACTACTATAAACTAAGGCAAGTGATTTGTGAATTATTAGACACTGGTAAAAAAAGATCTGTAGAGATATACCAAATGTTAGTGTGGAAAAAGTTATATGAATTTTATAACAAAAGTTTTTGCATTAAAGCTTATAGTTTTACTGTATAACACAGTTGTCTACTGCGAGTAGTACTATACATTTTACTTACCCAAATAGTTGATTCGAAGAGCTGCAGGTTCATGTAATCCAAGAGCACGTTTTCTTACATCCCACAGTAGGTTATCGCAACAACGGGACATTGTCCAAGTGCTGATACACAACAATACTTCCAACTAAAAATATAAAAGTATAAAATGATCACTATATTAAATGAACAAGTAAAAATTCACTAACACTATATCCATATAAAATAAAAATACAAATATATTTAGCAGTACTGCTTGAAGTAATAAACGTGATGAAGATATTTACTTTATTGGCCCATTTCCAAAAGCTACTCCATTATAGCCAAAACTGAAGAAGATATCTAGCTTTATGAAGTTATCTTAAATATGGACATAACCAATCACTTCTAATATAAAGATTTTTTTCCCCTTAAAAAAATGTGTGTATTTGCAGCTAAAATCATTTTTGCAATTGGATTATATTAAAAATGCAGCGTTCTTTGCCTTTTGTAGCCTTTGTTACAGTATTGTTGGATGCAGAATGAGTTATCTGAGAATCTGTCAAGTGAAATTCTTCTAACAGAGAATTTGATACTAAACGGGTTTCTCTCTCAGCTGATTTATGACCTTCACAGATCTTATCACAAGTTTCACCACTTAACAACCGCGGGCAGTAATATTACATCCTAACGGTCATAGTATCAATCCCCGCGGGCTGCTGCAAGCAGCCTGCGGTGATCAGCACGCATATCAGCTGATTTGCATAGCTGACATGTGTGCCTGCCAGGCACGAGTGGAATCTCGTTCCACCCGTGCCTTTTAACCCTTTAAAATGGCACTGGCAAGATGTGACAGTGCCATGTTAATGGCGATCGCGGTAGATCTGTACTCACAGGCCGATACCGGAAGTCATGTGACGTGATCACGTGGATCCAGTGGTTGTCATAGTAGCACAGGGTTATGTAATTACTCCAGTAGCTCACATGACTAAGGTCCTGTAAGAAACAGCCGAGTACTGGCTTTTACAAGAGATGATCATTTCTCACGGTCTGAGCGGTGCTTCTCTGATTGGGAGAAATGAATGAGTGATCAGACAGTTAATCCTTATAGCCCCCTAGGAGTATAGATATAGCAACATGTGATATTAAAACTTAACCTTTAATTGGGTTATTTAAAATAGATATACAAACTGTGATCCAAACACCATTAAAACCTGGAAATGATGGGACCAAAATGTACTGTGTGTGTCTATGGCACCATCATTTACAGAAAAGGGGGGGGAACGGGTAACGTTCACCTAAATGAACAACACCGGAGACGTGCTGAGTTTAGCAACACACAAATAGCTGATGTGGTATCACTGATTAGACGGATGCTGTGTAAGTGCAGTCTTCAAGAATGAGTGTATATACAAGAAGAAGCATGCCACTAAACAGACAGAATATTGTCACTCAGCGTCATCAACACCAGACCGAAAAATAATGTGAATGTCCCACTATAGAGCTAAACTAGTGTGATATGCTCCAACAGGGGACAAGCAATATTCATGCACCGTGACAAACAATGTCCAAGAAATAGAGACCTCATACTACATATACCCTGCTCAATACCAACAGCAGCAGGGGGTCAGGGACAATAGGATGTCATATACAGTGTAATATTAGGACCACTTGAAGTGGAACCATCTCACCCAGTCCTTTTGTCGGTGAGGTGTCGTCCTTCTCCAGTGCTGCTTGGTCCAAATACCGGCACGGGGGGAGCAGTGGCTTGGTCACTGGCCCTATCTAGGATACCACTGACCCTTAGATAATCCACAATAACTCCCGCCCTTACAAGGGCAGTCCACAGCTGGCCCTGTTGTGGCTGACCCTAATAACCATCAAGCAGGTGACTCCCGACGCGTTTCACAACAACTGCTCATCAGGGGAGGCTTGGAACACCTGAAAATCGTGGTTTTGGCTCAAACTTGGAGCTCAAACCTGTGTGGCCTGGTATCATTTAAGAAACAGCCGAGTACTGGCTTTTACAAGAGATGATCATTTCTCACGGTCTGAGCGGTGCTTCTCTGATTGGGAGAAATGAATGAGTGATCAGACAGTTAATCCTTATAGCCCCCTAGGAGTACTAGTAAAATTAAAAAAAAAAAGTGAAAATTAAAGGGTTAAAAAAATAATAAAATATACAGACATTTGGTATCGCCGCGATCAGAAACGCCCAATCTATCAAAATATAAAATCAATTAATCTGATTGATTAACAGCATAGCGGCAAAAAAATTCTGTACCTCATCTGTAGCATGTGCACATACCCTAAAGGGGTTCTCCAAGGAGAACAAGTTAGGAGGCTGTTACATAAAAAATTGCTGCGATCAGGTATGGAGACCCACGGCTGGTCCAGAAATTGCGGTTTCTTAATGGACATGACACACTAACTACAAATAAAGAAAACTGTATAGTAAAAGGTAGATGAAGGCTTCATTTTTCACTTTGCAACATATAAACAAACACACAAAACAATGTTGTTATCTTGAACAAGTCTGAGATGCTGCTTACAAAGAATGAAAACACACTTCTGCAGACTAAAAAAAAAAATTTAAACAAAAGAAAAAAATAACATGGTCAACAATAAAATAATCTAACAATTAAAAGGCTATCGTATTTTTCGGACTATAAGACACACTTTTCCCCCCCAAATTGGAGGAAAAGTGGATGGTGCATCTTAGACTATGTGCGCACAGTGCATTTTTCGCGGCGTTTTTGGCCTCAAAACTGTATGACTTTGCTTCCCCAGCAAAGTCTATGAGTTTTCATTTTTGCTGTCCGCACACAACTTTTTTTTTAAGCTGCATTTTTTAGCTTAAAAAAAAAATGGACGTCAATTCTTTCCTGCGTTTTTCTGCGTTTCCCCCCCATGCAATACATTGGAAAAACACAGAGATCAAATACCCAGCAAAACACACCAAATCGCGGTAAAAACGCATGCGTTTTTTGCTGAGTTTTTTTGCCGCGGGTGCGTTTTTGTGTGTTTTTAGTTGCCAAAAACGCAGCGTCATAAATATGCAGCGTGTGCACATAGCCTTATAGTTCGAATGTAGACCTGGCTCACTGTGGGGGGTGATGGCGGTGAAGCATGGTGGGGCAATCGCGTGTGCCAGTTATTTAAACATATGAATATTCTGTGCTCCCCAAGTCCATAATACCGCCCTTCTCTTGGCACTGAAGCCGATACAGAGAGGTGGGAGGGATTATGAGCGTAAGGAGCGGTGAATATTCCTTTTGGATTAACAGGAAAAAGGAGCAGGGTGTCGGTGGCAGCAGGTTTGTCAGCGCCACAGTCGTACCACTTGTCAACAGCAGCCTGCAAGCCAGGAAACCTTAGCTTGCCCAGCGCTCATGCTAATGCTTTCTGCCTGGCCCTGCTAAAATCACTGCCGTGGCGCTAGGCAGGAAGAAGTAGGGAGTCTACCGTCCAGATCACGAGTGGAGTGATGTACTAAAGAGGATCTGCAGGACACACTGGAAGTTCTAGTTCTCCTCAAAGGCAAAAGGATAATGGTCAATCACTTAACATGAATGGTACCTATGGGATCTTAAAGGAAACCGGTTTGCTGATACAGGCTGCTGGATCCACAGGCAGCGTGTATCAGGTACTGGCTGTATGACTTCAGCCACGTATGTTTTTTTTTCCTGAAACACTGCTCCATTTCAGAGAAAAACATACGGTACTTTAAAAGCCACCGGGACCGACCCGCACTGGACACTAGTCAGACAGGTGGGTCCCCAGCAGCTTCTCCCCATCAGCTCCCTTTGAGTGAATTTTCTGTGTGCATGTACAGTATAGAAAAAGAGACCTGTCAGTCATTGGCAGCAGGAGAGGAGAAGCCAAAGTACGATATGTTTTTTGTTAAAACACCGCAACCATTTCAGAGTGAAACATACCAGTGTTTGATATGTGCTGCCAGTAGATCAGTTAGCATGTTTCAGCTGTCAGGTTCCCTTTAAAGTGTTTGTTTAGCACGGCTTAGGCTAGTTTCACACTACGTCTTTTTAACATCCGTTGAAAACGTTTTTTTAGCGGAAGTACGGATCCGGCTTTTACAGCAAATAACGTATGCAAACGCATATGTTATTTTGCAGGATCCTGCACTGGATATTTAGGGGCGGGCATTGGAGTCATGTGATCGGGAGTGAGGGGAGCTAGACTGGGAGGAGGCTTCTGACAGCTGCAGACGCTGGTAACCAAGGTAAACATCGGCCTTGGATACCCGATATTTATCTTGGTTACGAGTGTCTGCAGCTGCTAGGAGCAGGGCTGCCTGCACGCGTAACCAACGTAAACATCGGGTAACTAAGAGAAGTGGTTACGCGATATTTACCTTGGTTACGAGTGTCCGCAGCTCTCAGATGGGGGAGAGGGAGGGAGGGAGGAAGGGGGAAAGACAGATAGAGAGAGAGAGGGTGAGGGAGGGAGGAGGAGAGATAGACAGATCACGCGAGACTGGTTCTGGGCATGCTCAGTACTTTCTGGGCATGCTCAGTACAAAAGCAGGATCCTGTCTATCAGCACGCCAGCGTTCACGTGCGTTATAGTGCGGATCCGGTGACTTGCAGTATTTTGACGCAGCTCAAAAACGCTACAAGTAGCGTTTTTGAAACATGTTAAAAAACTGCAAGTCACCGGATCCGCACTATAACGCACGCAAACGCAGGTGAACGCGAGTCCATTGCAAATGCATTGAAATGAAAACGCATTTGCACTGGATCCGTACTTCCGCTAAAATAACGTTTTCAACGGATGTTAAAAAGACGTAGTGTGAAACCAGCCTTACTTCCGTATTTGGAGGTAAGCAGCGTTGAGCACATCATGTCTAAAGACACCTGATGGGACACATGCGTGATTGGAAGCCATCATGCAGATATCTTGGTAGGTTTGCTTTGATGGCAGGATATCAACACCACTCACTTCCGAACCCCAAAGTGTACCTTCAAATGCCATGGCTGAATTTTAGTCCCAGTCCTGTTCTACTATAGTGCCAGGCAGGAGGACACAGAAGATTCGGGCACATTATGTGAGGAAAGCCTGCGGCACTTGTACGTGCCTCCATCATGTTACTGGTGTGCCCTCAAATTCCACTACAGGGCCACCTTTCAACGTGGCCCTGCAGCTGTTGCAGAATTACAAATCACATCATGCTTGGATAGGTTGAGATGATGGGAGCTGTAATTTTGCTGTCCCCATACAAGAGTGTTGCACAACCAGTGGCCCTCCAGTAGCAGATCTCCACCAGTGTCAGCAGCAGATTCCTCCGTAACGATGAAGGCCACAGTGCTGATACTGCAAGAAAATACAGTAATGACAGCATTAAGATATGATAGCGTACTGTAGTCTCATGCTGAATCTACCTTAATTTTGAAAAGATGTCAAAAGCACAAAAGGATTTCATACAAAATATATTTTAAACTGGAGGGCGTGAAGCCAAAATATGGGAACAGAGCAGCGGAAACACACTTTGGGCCACCTTCAACTGAACAAATGATATGGGAATGAAGAAAGCAGGAATATCAACTGTAAAAAAAAAAAAAAAATTGTTTTTGTCGACATGCTGCAAAATGACCACAGTTAGAAGTGGATATGAAAGAGTGGATCACACGTCACAGGAACAATGGCTTTTCAGTATCTACAAAAATGATCGTAAATTAAGCCAAACATCTTGCTGCCGAGAAAGGCATTGAGGACTTCACTGGATCACCATCATGTTGCCACAGGTTTATGAAGATAAGTGGCCTTGCTATGTGCACCAAAACGGATTGCACAAAAAATGCCTATAAATTGTGATTCAAAGATTGTGTCTTTTCATAAATTTGTAATTGATGCAAGGAAGAAAAATGGATTTGAAATAAGCCAGATTGGGAACATGGATGAAGTCCTGTTAACCTTTGATGTTCCATCAAACTAGACTGTTGATGTAAAAGCTGCCAAACTATAACTGTGAAAACCTCAGGGCATGAGAAAACGAATTACACGGTAATGTTGTCCTGCTGTGCGGATGGCCCCAAATTGCCACCAGTTCCAATTTTCAAGAGAAAAAAAACATGTCAAAAGAGGCAATTCCAAGAGAAGTAATTCATGTTCGTGACAAAAGGATGGATGGAAAAAAGTGTGGCCCAAATGTCCTGGAGGGCTTCTGAAAAAAAAAAAACAAAAAAAAAAAAAACACTGTTATATAAGTCCTTGACCAGTAGAGGGCACATTTCACTTAAGCCACAAAAGAAAAAACATCTAGCTGTAGTTCCTGGGGGCTTACCAGACAGTTGCAATCTTTGTACGTTTCAATCAACAGGACATTTAAAGTTTTCATGAGTAGAGTTGATCGAACCCGTCAAAATCCGGGACCGGCGGATAACTGCCAAATTGAAAAAAAAAAAAAAAAGTCTGGATCCGCTCTGGATTCCGATGAACATATAAGTCTATGGGGACCAGAATCTGGAGATTAAAAACGTTTGTGGAGGGGATGGGAGGGTAGGAGCGAGTGCGGTAGACTCACCCGAGGCTGTGTCATGGCTGCAAACTCCTTCCGGGTCAAGCTTTTTCCATCCGAAGCAGACAATTCAATATTCATTGTTTTGCCCGCGCGTGTAATTGGTTGCAGTTAGACGCGCACCCACCCTGAGTGTCAGCTGACTGCAACCAATCACAGGCAGCAGGACGGCCGGTGGGCGGGGAAAGCAATGCAAGTGTCTGCGGGTCAGTATGGCGAACGTGCATGTGTTTCAGAAACACATACACGTTCCTGTCAAAAGTGTGCGTGGCTGTGCCAGTGATGCGATGTCAGACTTGTGCGAGTCTGGCATGACAGCACCCGACACGGCCTACCCCTCTCTGAACATGAGCATGCATGCACCTAGAAACACATGCACACTCCTGTCAGAAGTGTGTGCGGCTGTGCTGCAATGTGAGACTCGCGGAAGTCCCTCGCAAGTGTGACTCCGGCCTAAAAGAAACCGCATGCGGCTTTTTTTTTTTAAATTATTATTTAAATAAATAAAAAAAAACAAACAAAAAAAAACTGACATGTGGTCCCCTCTAATTTTGATACCCAGCCAAGATAAAGCCGTCTGGGGGCTGGTATTCTCTATTGCCGCACCTATTAGATGCGACAATCCTGGTGCTTTACTGGTTCTTCCCGTCGGCCTGGAGCGGTGCCAATATGGGTAATGAGGGGTTAATAGCAGCAGACAGCTGCTACTAAACTCTAGGTTAGTGATAGTACAGGCGTCTATTAGATACCTGCATCACACTAACCTGTAAATGAAAGTAAATAAACACAGACACAGAGAAAAATCCTTTATTTGGAATTAAAGTACAAACCACACACCCTCCTTCACCTCTTTCTTAACCCCCAACACCCTGCAGGTCCGGCGTAATCCACACGAGGTCCCACGCCGCTTCAGCTCTGCTACATAACACAGCCAGCGGCCATAGAGCATGACCGCTGGCTGTGCAGACAATGACTGAGCCGCGATGACAGCACGGCAGGCAAATACTGTCACATGCTGGAGGCGCGTCTGCCTGCAACCAATCACAAACGAGAGGATGGCCGGTGGGCGGGGAAAACACAGAAAGCTGTGTTTATACGATGCACAGTAAAGGAAGTGAAAGTGCGACCCGTAAGCAGTGTGCCACCATGACACCGAGTCTCGGTAAGTATGAAATGCTGTTTTATTTCTGTTTTTCTTTTACAGTCTGGATCCGCTCAGCCCTATTCATGAGAGAAGAGTGGCACAAATGGATGGTTGCTGAAAATCATGATCTGACACTACTGGATGAATGAAGAGGCCCACTATTACCCAAGTTTATGAGTGAGGGAAAACCTCATTGAAATGATAAGGATGAAACCATTGTGAGGGCCTTCAAAAAGATATGCCATCACCGATGCCTAAGAAGGCTCTGAAGATGACATCCTCTATGAACAGAGTGAATACAGTGATACTAGTGATTCTGAGGAACGGAGCTACATAAACATGGACAGTAATGAAGGAGTTCTTGGGGTTTCCTGATGATTAGAGGAGTTTCTGTACTAAGCTTAAAGTCAGTAATAACGGTTGTTAATGCTGCCGATTTGCTTACAATTATATTGGTGAAATATTACAATATGTTATTCATGTTATTAAATCATTTACCATAGTTTTTGCTTAAAACATTTTATTCCCTATTTTCCACCTCTAAAACCTATGTGCATCATATAGTCCTGTGCAACTTATTTTGTTTTAATCAGATCATTTTTATTGAACACAATACAAATCAGTACAGAGAGAAAACATTCTTTTGCATATACGTCAACACCAAAACTCACTTAATGGCATAATATTGGTCAGCCACACAATTCCTTCTCTGTATAAATTTGTGTCATATTCTGATTTTCATAAACAGAGCAATTAAACAACCTAAATTTTGTGAGAAAACAAAATTAAAGAGTAAAAATTAACATTTACAACAATACATCTGTCCAGCAGGAAGATTACCAGTCGTGTCACTCTGTAACTTACCTCTGCTCCCATCCACCCCACTCTCTCCCATCTATTCATCAGACCTGTCCCCTCCAGCCGCGCTCCACATCATTCTTCAGGGTTTCGCATCCTTCTACAGAGCTACAAGATTCTTTTTCTAAGATAATTCCCATTAGGCTACTATGTTCACACACTGCGTTTTTTACCCGCGTTTTTGGTGCGTTTTTGCTGCAGAAATTTCTTGAGAAATTCTTGTAACCTTTCTGCAGACATTTCCCAGCAAAACCTAATGGCAAAAAAATAAATAAATAAAAAAATAAAAAAAAAATTAGCTGTGCACACACCGTATTTTTTTTAAGAAAATTCTTTCAGTAGATTTTCTTAAGAAAAAATGAGCATGTCACTTCTTTTCTGTAGCTAACTGTGTTATTTCACTCCATTGACTGTAATGTAATCATGAAATAGCGCAGGAATAACGCCGGTAGCAAGTAGGTGCATTACTCCTGCGTCATACCTGCGTTATTCCCGCGTTATTTCGCGTTTTCGGGACATAGTGTACATCCCTGCCCTGCGTTTTGCAGGGAACTGATGTCACTAGGACAGGAAGAGGAAGTTCCTCCATATTCAGTGTTGGCAGAAAGTAGTAATCTCACACTCACACACAGACACATACGGTACATATATAATGCACACACACACAGAAATCAAAACGTACATATTAAAAAAAAAAAAAAACGTGTGCTGCGCCGTATTTTTACCATCCAACCAGGTAAGCACACAGCGGCGGCCCGGTATTCTCAGGCTGGGGAGGGCGAGGGACAGGGTTAATGCCCCCCCTCCCGCAGCTGCCCCGGGACTGTCGCATCCATTATGCGACAGTCCCGGCGTGTTACCAGCTCTTCCTGTTGCCGTGATGCGGGGGCAATCAGGGTAATATGAAGTTAACAGCAACCAATAGCTGCCGTTAAGTCCAAGATTAGTAATCGCAGCGTCTATGACACGCCGTCACTAATCTGTAAGTGAAAGTAAAGAAACACTCACACACATCGAAAAATCCTTTATTTTGAATAAAAGACAAAAAGCCCCTCTTTCTCCAGTGTATTAAACCCCCCGAACACAGCTCCGACGTAATCAACAGCGAAGTCCCGCGGCACTTCCAGCCCTGCTCCAGCCGCGTCTGACAGTTCTCCACGCAGCCTCGTTCAGTGAGCGAGTACTGAATGCAGCTCCCTGAGCGAGGCTGCGGGTAACTCCAGGACATTTCTCACGGCCGCTGATGTGAACACATTACCGGCCGCGAGAACGTCAGTGTGTGTGCGGGTTGGGAACACAAACATCATAAAGCTGGAATATCTATCCCTCTCACAGCACAACAAATAAACACTTTTTGTCTGCTACTTGGCAAAAACCATGTGCGCTATACTAAATCGAATGCGCTGAATCCAAATCTGAAGTTAGTTTTTTTGTAGCACGTCAGGATATTAAGTTATTCCAATTTTTGTGAAAATTAAAATAAGCAATTAATAAAGATACAGAATCGTTATGTCCCACAATTTCACAACATGTATTATCATTTTTATTGAAAAAGAAGTATAGGTAAATAAACCAAAAAACTTAAAAATCACTTATAGTAGCTTAAGAAATCGCCTTGAACTCAGCAGAGTACTTTTAAAAGTGCTTCAGGCACTTGCTTTTGCGCTTGTGAGTGGTCCTAGTGGCCCGTTGCAAAAACCAGCAGTAATCGCCCATCATGTTGGGGTTAAAGCGACCTGGGTATCTTTTTTCCATAGTAGAAATGTCCTGGTGGAATCTCTCACCATGTTCGTCACTGACATTACCCATATTTGGAGGAAAGAAGTCAAGATGTGAATGTAGGAAATGCATTTTCAATGACATTCGGGCACCATGCATTTCGTATGCTTGAAGCATATTGTCTATTAGTTCAGCATAGTTTTTTGCTCTTTCGCTTCCAAGGAAGTTTTGAACTACTACTATAAATGCATCCCATGCAGTTAGTTCAAGTGGGGTGAGTTCTTTCTTGAAGATTTCATCATGGATTAGTTGGTGGATTTCAGGACCAATAAAGATTCCGGCTTTGAGTTTGGCCTCAGTTTTCAATGCACTAAACTTTTCCTTCAGATACTTAAATCCATTCCCTTGACGATCCATTGCTACTACAAAATTTTTCATTAGTCCTAGTTTAATGTGAAGAGGTGGAAGATAAACTTTAAGTGGATCGACAAGTGATTCATGTTGAACATTGTGCTTACCAATCTTATGTTCATCTCTATTGGGCCACCGTTTAATTTTATAATGGTTGTTGTCATCTCGACTGTTCCATAGGCACAGAAAGCACATATGCTTAGTGTAACCTAACTGCAAACCAAGGACTAGTGCAACAACTTTGAGGTCAGCACAAATGTTCCATTGATGTTCTGAATATTTAATCAATTTCAGAATGATCTGCATAGAAGCATAGGTCTCTTTCATTCCAACCGCATGTGCAATAGGCGTATGGCCTTTTCTAAGTATAACTCAAAATCTGGACGTGCTGTGCAAATTCTGAGTTCATATTTGGAATCAGCATGTTCAAATTAGTAAAGAACACATGTTTTACCCTCAGTAGCAAAAACATTGTTATCTATCTATTCCCCTAAATATCTATCCATCCCTCTTTTTTTTTTTTTCATTTTCAACGTGCTTTATTGCTGTAAAAGGCATTAAAAAAAACGCCCCAAAAATGCATAAAAAAAACGCACCTGCGTTATTGGTGCGGTTTTTTTTAACACAGGTACGCTAATCCTTCACTCAAGAAATTTCTTAAGAAAAATCATTTTTGTAGTGTGAACATAGCGTTATAGTCCAAAAAAAATATGGTACTTCAAAAAGGTTTCGGGAGACAAAGTTTTTACTCATCCTCCGAGGGTGCAGCACTGCCATCCAAACACTGAGCTCAGCATCTCTGCTAATGTAGATTGAATGAGTCTCACAACATTTTCAATTTTCAAGATATGGGGGGGGGGGGTGTGTGTGCTTATTTTTTGTACCTTGAGCTGACGTTCATACGGAGATCATTTTGTGGTAGATATTATATTTTGATCGCCTCATATTGCAAATGCTGTTGCCCTCCCCCCCCCCCCCCAAAAAAAAAAAACAACGTAATTCTGGTATTTTGATTTTTTTGTTGTTGTTATATCGTTTACTAATCAGATTAACTTATATTTTGATAGCTTGCACCTTTGTGAACACAGCGATACCAAATGTGTGTATTTTGTTTAATTGGGCAAAAGATGGGCGATTTGAACTTATATTTTTTAAAAACATTTGTTTTTTACTGTTTACTGTATTTGTTAGTCCCCGTAGGGGATTTGAACTTGTGACTGCTTGTTCTACACACAACAGTGTATCAGCACTGCTATGTATAGCAAAAACCACGGTGGAATGACGTGTTCCCCAGCCAGGGGGCACAAGGTGATTGTTGCAGCCCTGACAGTCTGTCTGAGCTAGAGGGAAAAAAAAAAAAAAAAGAAGAAGAAGACTACGGTATTTGGACTCAGGTGAAATGTCAAGGCGCTCTTCCTCCCTAACTTTTACATGCCCAGACTCATTATTGAAAGTCGTGGGCAATCTATTTAATAAAGTGTTAAAACATCCCCCTCCACCTGGCATTACATTTTATCTGTTTTGGTGAGGGTGGGGGGGGGGGGGGGTTGTTTCTTCTTTTGCATTTTAGGTTTCCTAGATGCATGTAAATCCATTTATGTACTGAAAACTTTTTTCAATTTACAGTGACTTATGCAGCTGCTTCTATTCGTCTTCTCACACAAACAGGAGTCAGAGAGGGGACAAACATGGAAGGTGACAGTTGTGATCTTTGTATTTCTCACTGGCATTGGTTATTACATTAATGGTAGTATCAACATACAGTGTGTGAAATAAGTATTGAACACGTCACCAATTTTCTAGGTATAAACAGTTGAAACCAGAAGTTTACATACACTATCTAAAAAGACACATATGTATGTGGGTGGCACGGTGGCTCAGTGGTTAGCACTGTACTTTGCAGCGCTGGGGTCCTGGGTTCAAATCCAACCAAGGACACCATCTGCAAGGAGTTTGTATGTTCTCCCGTATTTACGTGGGTTTCCTCCGGGTACTGTGGAATTAATGGCACTATGTAAAATGAATAAATATTGTTATATTATTTTTCTCACATGAAATCACAATTATCCTTTTCCGTTTCAGGTCAATTAGGATTACCAAAATTATTTATATTTGCCAAGAGCCAGAATAATGAGAGATCATTTTTAAAGGCATTTTTATTACTTTCTGCATAGTCAAAAGTTTACATACATTTCATTAGTCTTTGGTACTAATGCCCTTAAACTATATGAGTTGGGTGAAATGTTTTGGATCTCCTTCCATAAGCTTCTCACCATAGTTGGTAGGCATTTGGGATCATTCCTCCTGACAGAACTGGAGTAATTGAGCCATGTTTGTAGCTGCCTTTTCAGCTTTGCCCAGATATTTTCAATTAGATTAAGATCAGGGTTTTGTGATGGCCACTACAAAACATTGACTTTGTTATTTCTAAGCCACTTTGTAACCAGTTTGGCAGTGTGCTTCAAGTCATTATCCATTTGTAAGACCCAATTCTGCCTAAGCTTTAAGTTCCTGGCTGATGTCTTGAGATGTTGCTTCACTATTGTCATATAATCTTCTTTCTTCATGATGTCATCTATTTTGTGAAGTGCATCAGTCCCTCCTGCAGCAAAATAACCCCACAACATGATGCTGCCACCCCAGTGTTTCACAGTTGGGAGGATATTCTTAAGCTTCAAAGCTTCTCCCTTTTTCCTCCAAATGTAACAAAAGGTCATTATGGCCAAACAGTTAAATTTTAGTTTTTTTCAGACCGCAAGACATGTCTCCAAAAATTCAAGTCTTTGCAAACATTAATCTGGCTTTTTTATGTTTATTTTGCAGTAATGGCTTCTTCCTTACAGCCCATATTCGTACAGTACTCGTTTCACTGTGGATGATGACACAATCTTACCAGTTTCCGCCAGCATCTTCACAATGTCTTTTGCTTTTCTTGTTGGGTTGATATGCACATGTTTGACCATCTCTGGTACACAGAACCAGTCTCTTTCCTGAGCGGTATGATGGCTGGACATTCCCATCTTGTTTGTATTTGCATATAATTGTTTGTAGAGATTAACGAGGCACCTTCAGGTATCTGGAAATGGCACCCAAGGATAAACCAGACTAGTGCAAGTCTACAATTCTCTTGCTGAGATCTTCACCAATTTCTTTTGACTTTTCCATGATGCTACACAAAAAAAAGCAGTGTTTCGGGTGTGCATTAAAATACAGTGCTGGCCAAAAGTATTGGCACCCCTGCAATTCTGTCAGAGAATACTCAGTTTCTTCTTGAAAATGATTGCAATTACAAATTCTTTGGTATTGTGATCTTCATTTAATTTGTCTTCAATGAAGAAGAAAAAAAAAAATTTGTCATGAAGCCAAATTGGATATAATTCCACACCAAACGTAAAAAGGGGGTGGACAAAAGTATTGGCACTGTTTGAAAAATCATGTGATGCTTCTCTAATTTGTGTAATTAACAGCACCTGTAACTTACCTGTGGCACCTAACAGGTGTTGGCAATAACTAAATCACACTTGCAGCCAGTTGACATGGATTAAAGTTGACTCAACCTCTGTCCTGTGTCCTTGTGTGTACCACATTGAGCATGGAGAAAAGAAAGAAGACCAAAGAACTGTCTGAGGACTTGAGAATCCATATTGTGAGGAAGCATGAGCAATCTCAAGGCTACAAGTCCATCTCCAAAGACCTGAAAGCTCCTGTGTCTACGTCGCGCAGTGTCATCAAGAAGTTTAAAGCCCATGGCACTGTGGCTAACCTCCCTAGATGTGGAAGGAAAAGAAAAATTGACGAGAGATTTCAACGATTGTGCGGATGGTGGATAAAGAACCTCGACTAACATCCAAACAAGTTCAAGCTGCCCTGCAGTCCGAGGGTACAACAGTGTCAACCCGTACTATCCGTCGGCGTCTGAATAAAAAGGGACTGTATAGTAGGATACCCAGGAAGACCCCACTTCTTACCCCGAGACATAAAAAAGCCAGGCTGGAGTTTGCCAAAACTTACCTGAGAAAGCCTAAAACGTTTTGGAAGAATGTTCTCTGGTCAGATGAGACAAAAGTAGAGCTTTTTGGGAAAAGCCATCAACATAGAGTTTACAGAAAAAAAAAAAAAAGAGGCAATCAAGGAAAAGAACACTGTCCCTACAGTGAAACATGGCGGAGGTTCCCTGATGATTTGGGGTTGCTTTGCTGCCTCTGGCACTGGACTGCTTGACCGTGTGCATGGCATTATGAAGTCTGAAGACTACCAACAAATTTTGCAGCATAATGTATGGCCCAGTGTGAGAAAGCTGGGTCTCCCTCAGAGGTCATGGGTCTTCCAGCAGGACAATGACCCAAAACAGACTTCAAAAAGCACTAGAAAATGGTTTGATAGAAAGCACTGGAGACTACTAAAGTGGCCAGCAATGAGTCCAGACCTGAATCAAATAGAACACCTGTGGAGAGATCTCAAAATGGCAGTTTGGAGAAGGCACCCTTCAAATCTCAGAGACCTGGAGCAGTTTGCCAAAGAAGAATGGTCTAAAATTCCAGCAGAGCATTGTAAGAAACTCACTGATGGTTACTGGAAGCGGTTGTTCGCAGTTATTTTGGCTAAAGGTTATGCAACCAAGTATTAGGCTAAGGGTGCCAATACTTTTGTCTGGCCCATTTTTGGAGTTGTGTGTGAAATGATCAATGATTTGATTTTTGTTTCATTCTCTTTTGTGTTTTCTCATTGCAAGCAAAATAAATGAAGATAATAATACCAAAGAATTTGTGATTGCAATCATTTTCAAGAAGAAACCGAGTATTATCTGACAGAATTGCAGGGGTGCCAATACTTTTGGCCAGCACTGTACATCTACAGGTGTGTCTGTAATTAACTCAGATGTTGCCAATAAACCTACCAGGAGCTTTCAAAGACAGAACATCATCAGATGGGCTGTCCCATAATGTTTAAAAAGCATAGAACTCTTAGGGGTACTTTGCAGTTTGGTTCAACTGATGGCCTATTAAAAAAAAAAAAAAAGATGTCCATAGTGAGGGGCCGCATCCAGGTCTCCTCCACCCGCTGATTTTACAACACCTTTTAACCGAGTTTATGGAATAAAGATTATCCGGAAAAAGACATCAGCATGGTGCGGTCTTATTCTTCTTCTGTATTGATGAACTGAACTGACCTTTGCTGTTTGGACCTGCACGCTGATCCGGCTTCCAACAAGGACGTCTGGTGCTATATTCCTTACCCTCCAGTGATCCCAGGTGTGATAGGCGTGTATGGGTGGTGCAGGACTGTGTTCTCTTGGATTCGTACTTTGCACACTACGACATAGCAAGCCGATGCTTGCGATGCAGAGCGCGACAGTCCCTGCCCCTGTCGCAGCTGCGATATCATGGTGATAGCTGGCGTAGCGAACATTATCGCTACGGCAGCTTCACATGCACTCACCTGCCCTGCGACGTCGCTCTGGCCGGCGAACCGCCTCCTTATTAAGGGGGCGGGTCGTGCGGTGTCATAGCGACGTCAGGCGGCCAATAGAAGCTGGGGGGCGGAGATGAGCGAGACGTAAACATCCCGCCAACCTCCGTCCTTCCGCATAGCCGGTGTGAAGGTGATGTTCCTCGCTCCTGCGGCTTCACACACAGCGATGTGTGCTGCCGCAGGAACGAGGAGCAACATCGTAACATCGGTCCTTCCGAAATAATTGAAATGACCGACGCTACACCGATGATACGATTTGGACGTTTTTGCGCTCCTTAATCATATCAAAAAGGATTTACACACTACGATATCGACTGCGACGCCGGATGTGCGTCACTTTCGATTTCACCCTACAGATATCGCAGCTGCGATGTCGTAGTGTGCAAAGTGCCCCTTAGTGTATGTGAACTTTTGACTTTGCAGAAAGTAATAAAAATGCCTTAAAACACTCTCTCTCATTATTCTGGCATTTGGCAAATATAAATAATTTTGGTTCTTAATCGACCTAAAATGGGAAAATTATATTCTGATTTCATGTCAGATAGTGAGAAAAACATGCATATGTATCTTTTTAGATTGTGTATGTAAACTTCTGGTTTCAACTGTATTATATTTATAGTATATATTTCTAAAGGTGTTACTGACAATTTCTCAGCAAATATTGGTAACAACCTATCCAATTCACACATGCAAAAGAAAGCAAACCATAGATGCCCATTAATTAAGTTAAAGCGCACCAACACAGCTGATACCAAAAAGCAACATTATTTTTCTGTTTGCTGAGGCCCCGCCCCTTCTGGTCGCATGGGTATGACATCAGTACAGGTCCTTTCAGTCAGTTAGTAAAACGATTCTATAATATAATTAGCATAAATAACAGGGGGGAGGATGGACAGGTTCGGCGGCGGGATTCACTATGAATACCCACCCCATCTATCAGCTGATCGGCAGCTGCTGTCATTCAAAAAGCTGCTAATTTTATGAACTTTACTTGCTTGTGTTACATCCTAGCTGACAACTAAATGTATATATAGAATCAGTATGATAATGCCAGTATATCACTGCCTTTAGGTTATATAGGAAAATCCTGGTGATTGGTACGTTGTAACTTAATTGTAATAATGAGAACTAACAAAGGAAAAAGTATTACACATGACGAAAGAAGAGCAAAAAAAAAAAAATCATGGGTCAGTAGTTAGAAAGCAATCCCTAAAAAACATATCTAAAATCAGTTGGTTCAACTGATGGCCTATTAAAAAAAAAAGATGTCTCAATACCAAGGTGCCACTCAAGAAACCTTTCATGATGAGTTTATCTAGCGAGTTCTCTCAAGACCTCTCCAAAATTATTGTTGCAAACCATACTGAAGGAATTGATTACAAATGTCTAAACTACTGAAGGCTCCAGTAAGTACTGTTGGGGCCATAATCCAAAAATGCAATGAACATTTCACCACAAACTATCCACAACCATGTGGTCCCCCCAAGATTTCATACAGAGGATGTTTCCATTGCATTCCTAGAATTGTATGGGTGCTTGTGAGCAGTCGCTGCCAAAAAAAAGGCTGAAACACATTTGGGTTATGCAGCAGGAAAATGACGACCAAATTTAAGACTTTGGGATAGCCTAGTCAAAAGGTCAGTGCTTAATCCTATTGAGATGCTGTGGCATGACCTTAAAAATGTGGTTCATGCTCAGAAACCCTCCAATGTGTTTGAATTACAATAATTCTGCAAAGATAAGTGGGCCAAAATTCTTCAACTGTTGTAAAAGACTCATTGCCAGTTATTGCAAATGGTTGATTGCAGTTGTTGCTGCTAAGAGTGTACTAACCAATTATTACGTTTATGGAGCAATCACTTTTTCACACATGGCCCTGTAGGTTTCCATTTTTTTTCCCCTTTATAATAAAAGTAAACTGCCTTTTGTGCTTACTTTTATTATCTCTGTCAAATATTTAAAATTATTATTATTATATAATTATCAGAAACATTTACACTACAGTTCAAAAGTTTGGGGTCACCCAGCCAATTTTGTCTTTTCCATGAAAAATCATACTTTTATTTATCAAATGAGTTGCATAATGAATAGAAAATATAGTCCAGACCTTGACGAGGTTAGAAATAATGATTTTTTTTACTTTAAATAATAATTTTCTCCTTCAAACTTTGCTTTCGGCACATAGTGCTCCTTTGCAGCAATTCCAGCTTTGCAGACCTTTGGCATTCTAGCTGTTCATTTGATGAGGTAATCTGGAGATATTTCACCTCATACTTCTAGAAAACCCCCCACAAGTTGGATTGGCTTGATGGGCACTTTTTGCGTACCATACGGTTAAGCTCCTCCCACAACAGCTCAATAGGGTTGAGATCTGGTGACTGGGCTGGCCACTCCATTACAGATAGAATACCAGCTGCCTGCTTCTTCCCTAAATATTCATGCATAATTTGGAGATGTGCTTTGGGTCATTGTCCTGTCTGTTGTAGGATGAAATTGGCTCCAATCAAACGCTGTCCACAGGGTATGGCATGGCGTTGCAAAATGGAGTGATAGCCTTCCTTATTCAAAATTCCTTTTGCCTTGTACAAATCTCCCACTTTACCAACACCAAAACAACCCCAGACCATCACATTACCTCCACCATGCTTGACAGATCGCATAGGCACTCTTCCAGCATCTTTTCAGTTGTTCTGCAACTCACAAATGTTCTTCTGTGTGATCCAAACACCTCAAACTTAGATTCGTCTGTCCATAACACTTTTTTCCAATCTTCCTCTGTCCAATGTCTGTGTTCTTTTGCCCATATTAATCTTTTCCTTTGATTAGCCAGTCTCAGATATGGCTTTTTCATTGCCACTCTGCCCTGAAGGCCAGCATCACGGAGTCGCCTCTTCACTGTAGATGTTGACACTGGTGTTTTGCTGGTACTATTTAAAGAAGCTGACATTTGGGGACCTGTGAGGCGTCGATTTCTCAAACTAGAGACTATAATGTACTTGTCTTGTTGCTCAGTTGTGCAGCGGGGTCTCCCACTTCTCTTTCTACTCTGGTTAGGACTGTTTTCAGCTGTGCTAACATAATTGCAGTAGGGTTTTCAAGGGATTTCTAAACATCCATTAGCCGTCTAAAACAGTTAGCAAACACAATAAATCATTAGAATACTGGAGAGGTGGTTGTTGGAAATGGGCCTCTATACACCTATGTAGATATTGCATTAAAAACCAGACGTTTGAAGTTAGAATAGTCATTTACCACATAAACAATGTATAGAGTGTATTTCTGTTTAACTTAACGTTAGCTTCATTGACAAAAAAAAATAAATGTGCTTTTCTTTCAAAAATTAGGAAATATCTAAGTGACCCTAAACTTTTCAACTGTAGTGCAAGTGTGACAAACATGCAAAAGAATAGCAAATCAGGAAGGGGGGGGCACTTTTTCACACCACTGTATACAGCCACTTAGCTGTCATAACTATAGTTAATTGGTATCACTTATACAAAATCTGTGCGCTTTAGTACATTACATACAGTCATGGCTGAAAGTGTTGGTACCCTTGAAATGTTTGCAGAAAATTAAGTAGTTTTCGCAGAAAATTATTGGGATTTTAGGTCACAATGTAGTACTTTGTGTCAGAAAGTTGGGTTTGTGTCCTAGGTCATGGATCATCCAACAGGACAAGGACACCAAATATACTTCAACAAACATCCAGAAATGGATGGAAACAAAAGCACAGGAATATTCTGAAATGGCCAGCAGGACTCTGGATCTAAATCCCAGTGAACATCTGTGTAGAAATCTTAAAAGGCAACCTGTCATCAGATCTGGCCCCTATAAGCTGCAACCAGCACTAGCAAGCCCTTATATACAGCTTTGCGGAATGCTGTATATAAGAGCCCAGGCCGCTCTGTAGAACGTAAAAAACACTTATAATACTCAACTAGGGGGTGGTTCAGTCCGATGGGTGTCCGGCGCCTCCTCTCTGCTGCAATCGCAGTCCTCCGTCTACACAGCCCAGTGTAGGTGTCCTGTCCTACATCATCCACACAGGCCGGCATTGAGGTCCTGCACAGGCGCACTTTGATCTGCCCTGCTGAGAGCAAATCAAAGTATTGTATCTGCCACATGCACAGTCTTGGATGGACATATGCTGCCATATGTGCGGTTGAACATCAGAATGGCGATTGGGCCTTAACTCCTACTGAACCCCAATATATGACTGGGGGGAAAAGTGTCGAGTTTTTGGACTCTTTGCAGACTGTGTCTATGGAAAGCTCGGGCATGATTATATACCAATGAAAACAATGTGGAGATGCTCCAGTGAATACATCCAAGATAAGTGATTATTGTGAATTATTGCCTATTGGTCTAATCTACCAGAATCTAATTTAGTGAGGGAGATTAGGGGCAGCTTCCAAGGGATAGCCGCCGCGGAATGGGGGCACCACTTGAACCCTAGGGTGCGTGTAACGCAAGTTATATCTCCATTGATAGGTAGCGGACAGTTTTGGTATAGGGTGCAATGCATATAGATTCCCTGCCCCGTTATAGATAGATTACACAAAGAAATCCATAGTGACTCTTTGACAAGAGAGTCTTTTTTTGTGGCTTCATAGAGTCCAATTTTGTGTTTTGTTTTCGTCCTCTGTGGTTTCAAAACAGTTTTTCAATGTGCACAAGGGCGACCTGAGTAGTTTTCAATTTGTGGGCATATAAACAGTGCACAGACCAGTACAAGGTGGAGATCACAGAAGGAAACTCCTGAACAGGAAAACCTTCGAAACACATCAACCTTATGGCCTTAATAGACAGGACTTGATTCTCCATTATTGATGTTAAATATATTTATAAAAATATAAGATCACAGGGATTAAAGTAACTTTCGTGATTGGAATGACTTAATTGTGTGGAATCCCAGGGATATATTTAGGACTATTAATTTATTTATTGTTTAACATGTCTCTATCAGTTTCATATGACATTTATATAATATTCTCCATATATTTGTACAAGTATTTGTATATGTCCTACTTCTACATGCTTTTATTTTCATTCTTATATTCTTTTCTTATATGAATTAACAATCTTGTGCTTAGTTTTCACATGTTTAACGCATTCCTTGCTGGTTGCACAGGTGAACTAATTAACTATGGGTTATTGGGAGGTTGGTTTTAGTTGAAGCACAGATCATGATTAAGACTAGACGTTGAAACGTGTTGTTCTGAGCTACCATGCATTTTTTCTAGCTGCATGTTCTTGTGATTTTTATATTTTTGGCATGAATAAAGTCTAATATTTTATGACTCCGATGATTGCGTTGGATTTCTTTAAAAGGGGTGGTTCACCCATATTTTTTTATTGTCTAGATCGATATATTGAGAAACAATGTTTCTCTCAAATACCTTGTGTTGTCAATAGTGCCTGTGAGAGGCGCTATTGCAGACCACTGTTCCCCGTCAAATGCTGCCTCGTCACATCCATGCAGCCGGCTACATTCTTCCAGACTCTGAGCTGTGAGCGGTGTTTCACTGCTGTCACAGCCCATTTGCTCCCCCCTCCTCCTCCTCCCTCCTAGCACAGCGCATCTCCTGCTCCCCCCCCTCCCTCCTCCCACAGCACGGCGCGTCTCCTGCTCCCCCCCTCCCTCCTCCCACAGCACGGCGCGTCTCCTGCTCCCCCCCTCCCTCCTCCCACAGCACGGCGCGTCTCCTGCTCCCCCCCTCCCTCCTCCCACAGCACGGCGCGTCTCCTGCTCCCCCCCTCCCTCCTCCCACAGCACGGCGCGTCTCCTGCTCCCCCCCCTCCCTCCTCCCACAGCACGGCGCGTCTCCTGCTCCCCCCCTCCCTCAGCACGGCGCGTCTCCTGCTCCCCCCCCTCCCTCAGCACGGCGCGTCTCCTGCCCCCCCCTCCCTACTCCCACAGCACGGCGCGTCTCCTGCTCCCCCCCTCCCTCCTCCCACAGCACGGCGCGTCTCCTGCTCCCCCCCTCCCTCCTCCCACAGCACGGCGCGTCTCCTGCTCCCCCCCTCCCTCCTCCCACAGCACGGCGCGTCTCCTGCTCCCCCCCTCCCTCCTCCCACAGCACGGCGCGTCTCCTGCTCCCCCCTCCCTCCTCCCACAGCACGGCGCGTCTCCTGCTCCCCCCCTCCCGCCTCCCACAGCACGGCGCGTCTCCTGCTCCCCCCCTCCCGCCTCCCACAGCACGGCGCGTCTCCTGCTCCCCCCCTCCCTCCTCCCACAGCACGGCGCGTCTCCTGCTCCCCCCCTCCCTCCTCCTACAGCACGGCGCGTCTCCTGCTCCCCCCCTCCCTCCTCCCACAGCACGGCGCGTCTCCTGCTCCCCCCCTCCCTCCTCCCACAGCACGGCGCGTCTCCTTCTCTCCCCTCCCTCCTCGCAGAACGCTGCAAGCAAGAGACGTGCTGTGAGGGAGGAGGAGCAGGGAGCAGATGGGCTCAGAATGTAGCCGGCTGCATGGATGTGACGAGGCAGCATTGGACAGGTACGTCACTAGACGGGGAGCAGCGGTCTGCAATAGCGCCTCTCACAGGCACTATTGACAACACAATGTATTTGAGAGAAACATTGTTTCTCAATATAATATCGATCTAGACAATAAAAAAAAAATATGGGTGAACCACCCCTTTAAATATTGGAATGATGGTTTATAAATTATATTATACATGCGCACCATGATTCATTGTGTGCATAAGATTGAAGAAAACAAAAAAGTATAAGAAAAGTGAAAACACAACAACTCTAGTACAACATGTATTCATTGGCTCCAACCCTGTGTCCTTGTAATTGGAGATGTCAACAACTTCTCAGTAATCGAGAAAGATGAGCAGCATCAGTACTGACCCACACTAAAGTTCTGCCATCAAAATGCCACATCCTCGTAAACAAAATCAAATGGGTCAACAACGCAAACTACAAATATTTAAGTCCTCCTCTAGAACAACGTCCCCAAATAATTTCTACTATTAAGAGGTTTTCTACTTTTATATATTTAAAAAAAAAAACACAAACACACAACACACAACACTACAGTCTAGCCTGGTATTTAAAACAAAATGAACATCAAATATACTCACCTACTGATCCCTTGCCATTGATCCCCTCCCTGTTGGCATGTGATGCTACAGCCAACTAAATATATGAGTAGATCTGTCACCAGGTTTCACAATACAAACATGCGTACATTAACCCATTCTGGTAAAAGGACATACCTCTATCAGTCCCAGGGATTAGCACTGATCCAGGCACTTTAACCCCTTAAACAGGCCTAACAATAGAGGGAGATTCTAAGGGTACCGTCTCACTAAACGGCGTACCAGCGATTCCGACCACGATGTGACCTGGTCAGAATTGCTGGTGCGTCGCCGCATGGTCGCTGGTGAGCTGTCAATCAGGCAGATCTCACCAGCGACCAGCCACCAGCGACTCGTGGAAATGATGCTGCGCTTGGTAACCAAGGTAAATATCGGGTAACTAAGCAAAATGCTTTGCTTGGTTACCCGATATTTACACTGGTTACGCACACTGCTTAGCGCTGGCTCCCTGCACTCGTAGCCAGGGTACACATCGGGTTACTAAGCAAAGCGCTTCGCTTAGTTACCCGATGTGTACCTTGGCTACGTGTGCAGGGAGCAGGCAGCTGGCTTAGAGCAGCTGCGGACGCTGGTAACCAAGGTACATATCAGGTAACCAAGCAAACCTTTGCTTGGATACCCGATGTGTACCTTGGTTACCAGCGTCCGCAGAAGCCGGCTTCCTGCACATTCAGATCGTTGCTCTCCCGCTGTGAAGCACACATCGCTGTGTTTGATAGCGAGAGAGCAACGAGCAAAAAAATGAACCAGAGCAGTGTAGCAATCAGCGATTTCACAGCAGGGGCCAGATCGTTGCTCAGTGTCACACACAGCGAGATCGCTGATGAGGTCACTGGTACGTCACAAAACCTGTGACTCAGCAGCGCTCTCACGATGTGAGAAGTACCCCTAAAGCTTTGTGAGCACAGTACATTTTTTTATGCAGATTTGCTGCAGATTGTGGACTAAATCTGCATGTCTGTCTTAATGCCAGCAATCAGAATCCTGAAGTATCATGCACATTTTGCTTATTTTTTACTTTCAGATTTGGTACAGAAAATAATCTGCACATCGTCCATTGCTGGTGTGTTTTTTCCGGTGTTTTTTCAGCTCTTTCACCCATTGACTTAGTAAAAAAAAAAAATGCATAGCACAAAAATGCTTGTGTTTTTTTTGTGTTTTTCAGCCAGAAGGGTGTAGATTTCATCCAGAAAATTTCTGCACCAAATCTGCAGCGTGCGTACACAGCCTAATAGGCTACCTTTCATTCGAACACTGAGAAGCTATGTAATGCACTACACTGTACAAATCTTTAGAATACTATTAACCTGCAGATTAAAGGCCACGTCTCACTAAGCGACAGCGCTAGCAACATTGCTGCTGAGTCACAGTTTTTGTAATGCAACAGCGATCTTGCTAGTGAGGTCACTGTGTGTGACATCCAGCAACGACTTGGCCCCTGCTGTGAGGTCGCTACTCGTTGCTGAATGTCCTGGACCATTTTTTGGTTGTTGCTCTCAAGCTGCGAAGCACACATCGCTATGTATGACAGCGAGAGCAACGATCTCAATGTGCAGGGAGCCAGCTTCTGTGGACGCTGGTAACCAAGGTAAATATCGGGTAAGCAAGCAAAGCGCTCTGCTTGGTTACCCGATATTTACCCTGGTTACCAGCATCCGCAGCTTTTTAGAAGCCGGCTCCCTGCACACGTAGCCAAGGTACACATCGGGTAACTATAAGCAAAGCTTGCTTAGTAACCCGATGTGTACTATGGTTACGAAGCACAGCGTTGTTACACGGGTCGCTGGTGGCTAATCTCTGATCGCTGTGGAGATCTGCCTGTTTGACAGCTCACCAGCGACCATGTAGCGACGCTCCAGCGATCCCTGCCAGGTCAGATCGCTGGAGCGTCGCTTAGTGTGACAGTACCTTTAGGCCTAAGCCACACGGCGAGCAAATCGGTGCGAGTGGAGTGCAATAAAACATCGCATTCCCCTCGGACCAATCTAGCCTGTGTGTCAGCGCACATGAACGATTGTTTTCTCGGTCCGATTAGAGCTGAGAAAATAATCGCAGCATGCTGCGATTGTAATGCGAGACTCTCTCGCACCCATTCAAGTGAATGGGGCAAGAGGGAGGGGAGAAAAAAAAAAAAAAAAAAAAAAAAAAAAAAAAAAAAAAAAAATCGCACTGCACTCGCGGTACACCGCTGTACCGTGCGTGCAGAGCGAGACTTTCAATTGCCGGTTACGGAGGAGAGAAGGAGAGGAGAGAAATCCCTCCCTCCCCTCCTCAGTGCCGGCCCGCCCCCCGCAGCTGGGGTCCGTTTGCACAGTCGGACCCCATGAGCAGGGATACTAGCATGACATTCGGCTCCTGCTGTGCTGCCAGCGCGAGCCAAGTGTCATGCGAGCATCGCACTAGTGCCCCGTGTGGCCCCGGCCTTACCCCAAATCTGTAGGGTAATAGTTTTGTTTAGTATATATTAGTGGGGAATATATTATACATATGATACACTGACAATTTTGCAAGTTTTCCCACCTACAAAGAATGGAGAGGTCTAACGGTTATTGTAGGTACACTTCAACCGTGACAGAAAGAATTCCCCCGAAAAAAATCCAGAAAAGTCACATTGTATGGTTTTTCAATAATTAATATCCATTTTATTACATTAAAAGTATTTCATACAAAAAAAAAAAAAAGAACTTAAAGTTTGGTATAGAAACACTGTTTTGCAATTAGAGTTCAGACGTTACCAGTAGTTCTTGACCAAGTTTGCACACACTGCAGCAGGAATTTTGGTCCACTCCTCTATACAGATCTTCTCCAGATCTTTCAGGTTTCGGGGCTGTCACTGGTCAACATTGAATTTCAGCTCCCTCCAAAGCTTTTCTATGGGGTTCAGGTTTAGAGACTGGCTAGGCCACTTCAGGACCTTCTTAAAAGAGCCTTAGCTTAAAGCTTCTTAACAGAGCCTTAGTTGCCCTGGCTATGTGTTTCGGGTCATTGTCATGCTGGAAGACCCAGGCACGACCTATCTTCAATGCTCTTACTGAGGAAGTAGGTTGTCGGTCAAAAATCTCGTGATACATGATCCCATCTATACTCACTCAATACAGTGCAGTTGTCCTGTCATCTATGCAGAATACCACCCCCAAAGTATGAGGTTTCCACCCACATGCTTCACGGTTGGGACAGTGATCTTGGGGGTCATACTCATCCTTCTTCCAAACATGCCGAGTGGAGTCGATTCCAAAAAGTTATATTGTGGTCTCATCTGACCACATGCCTTCTCTGAATCAGATGGTCACTGGGGAACTTTAAACAGGCCTGGACATGTGCTGGTGTGAGCAAGGGACCCTTGCGTCACTACAGGATTTTAATACATGATGGCGTATTGTGTTGCTAACTGTAATCTTTGAGACTGTGGTCCCAGCTCTCTTCAGGCCATTGACCAGGTCCTCCCATGTAGTTCTGGGCCGATTCCTGACCTTTCCCAGAATCATCCTTACATCCCACGAGGCGAGACCTTGCATGGAGCTCCAGACCGAGAAAGATTGAAAGTCATCTTGTTTGTTTTAAATTCATTTATTGAACAGCAAAGAAAGTTTACAAGTGCAAGATAAAGACATATGAGGTGTGCGCACCTAAAATTACAGCAAGCCAGTCAATTAAGCCAGCTAAGCACATGTGCCACCATATAGTCTAGTGTCCATACATTGCAGAGTTTCTATGTCATTACACAAAATTGGTGGTGTTGCCAAATTGTTGTACCAAACATTAAACAATTACTGTATATTTCTTCAGAGGGATACCACCCAGAATATTTAGAGTCAATCTCAGTCCACAATCCTTTTATTCATTTTTGACAGTCATCTTGTGTTTCTTCCATTGTTTAATAATTGTGCCAACAGTTGTTGCCTTCTCGCCAAGTTGCAGCTTTTTGGACTTGGCAATGGTGGAGAGGTTGGAGTGTGATTGAGTGCATGGACACAGGTGTCTTTTGTACAGGTAACAAGTTCAAAAAGGTGCCATTAATATAATGAAAGCAATGTATGAGGGCTACTTCAAGAAAAAAAAAAAGATAAAAAAAAAAAGATAAAAAAACAAACAAAAAACGCACTAAAGGCAAACAGGTCTAAGAGAGCCAGAATTCTTGTTGGTTGGTAGGTGATCAAATATTTAATTCATGCAATAAAATGCATATTAATTATTAAAAAAAAAAAAAAAATCATACAATGTGATTTTCTGGATTTTGGGTGGATTCCGTCTGTCACAGTTGAAGTGTTCAAACAAAAATTACAGACCCCTCCATTCTTTGTAGGTGGGAAAACTTGCATAATCGGCAGCGTATAAAATACACATCTTCCCCAGTGTGTGAGTGAGTGATAGATAGATAGATAGATATAGATATATATATATATATATATATATATATATTCACACACACATGTATATAATATATATTCAGGTTTCATTCAAGGTGGCATACATGAGAAAATTTGTCTACATGTTGATGACATTCTTCAAGAGGTTGACGTATCCTTCTCAACAGCACTGAACACAATAGATTAGTTTGGTCTTGTCTTTGGCCGAAAGATTAAGGGGAACCTGTCACCAGATTTTTCCCTATTAAACTAAAAGAATCCCCTTCTGCAGCTCCTGGGCTGCATTCTACGAAGGTGCACCTTGGCCCTGACTCCCCTTCCAGACCCCAAAAATAACTTTATAAAACCTGGCCGTTAGGTATGTTAATTACCTGTGTTGGCCAGATGGGTGGGCTTATTTTCTGCTCCTTTATCCCCCTCCTGCCGCTGTTCGCAGTCGTCCTTTCTTGATTGACATGATGACGCCTCCGTCATCCTCCTTGTCGCATTTTCAAATATCGTGCCTGCGCATGTAGCTCACCGGCGTGAACGAGGGCAGGTATGTTTTCTGCTCTGCCCGCGATATGGCAGAGCGAACTGCGAGTGCGCGAGCCGACATAACTGCACAGACGCGAGATATGAAAACGCGACGAGAATGCAGCTCAGGAGCTGCAGAAGGTGATTCTTTTAGTTTAACCCCTTCACGACCGCGGGCCGTAAAATTACGTCCTATTTTAACGTGACTTAACGACCAGGGACGTAATTTTACGGCCTAAACTTCATTTGATTGCCGTGGCCATAGCAACGGCTTTCAAATGATGTCCCCTGCTGTTTCTTACAGCAGGGGACCTTTGCTTGACCCCAGGGGGGGTGGCATCGCCACCCCCTATCGACGATCGATGTGATTGGCTGTTCAAATCTGAACCGCCAACCACATCGATCGCACTAATTTCGGCAAAAATAATGCCCGAATTAGTGCGATCCTGTGAGATCCAGCTATGAGATGCCGCAGCTGCTGCAGCATATCATAGGTGGACCTCAAACATGCCGCCCCCAGCCCCTGCAGCACTGATTGGAGCGATCGTGCTATGACGCGCAATCGCTCCAATCAGTGTGCAGTGGGGCGGTCTGATCTGCCGGTGGCCGCCCTCCCCAGGCCTGTGCTGCTCTGGGGACCCTCCCCCAACATGGCTGCAGCGTGGAGTGGCTGGTACTTTTGGTACCACGCCACCGCTGCTGCCGCCGCAGACGCCGCCTCTGCTGTCACCGCGCCAGCTCCAAAGGTAAGTATTGCGCTCCGGCGATGGCCCCTGCGCGCTCCCGTGAAGGCCCCTGCGCGCTCCCGTGAAGGCCCCTGCCCGTGCCCCCCCCCGATCTGCCCCCCTACGCCCCGATCTGCCCCCCTACGCCCCGATCTGCCCCCCCCGGCATCCCGATCTGCTACCACCGCTGCTGCTGCAAAGTGAGTACTGTGCTCACTTTGCAGCCCGTGCGCGCTCCCGTGGTGCCCCTGCGCGCTGCCGTGATAGCCCCTGCCGTGCCCCCCCCGCGATCTGCTCCCCCCAACCACCCCCCCCCCCCCGACATCCCGATCCGCTCCCCCTGCGATCTGACTGCCTCCCCCATTATTTCTATTCTGCTTCTGCAGCTCCCTCTCCGGTCTCCCCCTCTGCTCTCCCCCCCTCTCCCTCTGCTCTCCCCCCCTCCCCCTCTGCTCTCCCCCTCTGCTCTCCCCCCTCCCCCTCTGCTCTCACCCCCCCCTCTCCCCCTCTGCTCTCCCCCGACGTCCTCTTACCTGTCTTCACCGGCCTGATCACATCTGCGTCCATCGCTGGGTCCTTCCTGGGCATTCTGCTGATCTGCCTGCTGCTCCTGTAAAGCTGTCCATCTCTCTGCCATCTGTTCCTCTGCAGCTCTTCTGGTCAGTGATCCTCCTGCTAGTCCTCTGGGTACTGTGAGTATAACTTTTTTTTTTTTTTCCGTATCCCCTGTCCATTTTTACACCTCATCCGTCCGTGCGTCCCGCCAAGCGCTGATCAGGGATGCAGATAACGGATCGGCATCCCTGCTCAATTTTTGGCGTGACTTTTTTTTCCGTATCCCCGACGCTTTTTGTATCGCATCCGTCCGTGCGTCCCGCCAAGCGCTGATCAGGGATGCAGATAACGGATCGGCATCCATGGTCAATTTTTGGCGTGACTTTTTTTTCCGTATTCACGACGCTTTTTGTATGGCATCCGTCCGTGCGTCCCGCCGAGCGCTGATCAGGGATGCAGATAACGGATCGGCATCCCTGCTCAATTTTTGGCGTGACTTTTTTCCGTATTCGCGACGCTTTTTGTATCGCATCCGTCCGTGCGTCCCGCCGAGCGCTGATTAGGGATGCAGATAACGGATCGGCATCCCTGCTCAATTTTTGGCGTGACTTTTTTTTCCGTATCCCCGACGCTTTTTGTATCGCATCCGTCCGTGCGTCCCGCCGAGCGCTGATTAGGGATGCAGATAACGGATCGGCATCCCTGCTCAATTTTTGGCGTGACTTTTTTCCGTATCCCCGACGCTTTTTGTATCGCGTCCGTCCGTGCGTCCCGCCGAGCGCTGATCAGGGATGCAGATAACGGATCGGCATCCCTGCTCAATTTTTGGCGTGACTTTTTTCCGTATTCGCGACGCTTTTTGTATCGCATCCGTCCGTGCGTCCCGCCGAGCGCAGATCAGGGATGCAGATAACGGATCGGCATCCCTGCTCAATTTTTGGCGTGACTTTTTTTTCCGTATCCCCGACGCTTTTTGTATCGCATCCGTCCGTGCGTCCCGCCAAGCGCTGATCAGGGATGCACATAACGTATCTGCATCCATGGTCAATTTTTGGCGTGACTTTTTTCCGTATTTGCGACGCTTTTTGTATCGCATCCGTCCGTGCGTCCCGCCAAGCGCTGATCAGGGATGCACATAACGTATCTGCATCCATGGTCAATTTTTGGCGTGACTTTTTTTTTTTACGTATCCCCGACGCTTTTTTTTATCGCATCCGACCGTGCGTCCTGCAGCGGCCGATCAGTGCACTGCGTTTGAAAAGTCAAATGGCGCTCCTTCTCTTCTGAGCCCCGCCATGCGCTCAAACAATTACTTTCCACCACATATGAGGTATCTGCGTACTCAGGAGAAAATGCACAATACATTTTATGGTGCATTTTTTCCTGTTACCCTTGTGAAAAAAAAAGCTACCTAGTTGAAGCAACCATTTTGTGGTAAAAAAAAAAAAAAATTCTTTTCACGGCTCAACGCTATAAACTTCTGTGAAGCCCCCAGGTGTTCAAAGTGCTCACCAAACATCTAGAAAAAATATTTGAGGGCTCTAGTTTCCAAAATGGTGTCACTTGTGGGGGAGCTCCACTGTTTAGGCACCATAGGGGGTCTCCAAACGTGACATGGCGTCCGCTAATGATTCCAACCAATTTTGCTGTCAAATGGCGCTCCTTCTCTTCTGAGCCCCGCCATGCGCCCAAACAATTACTTTCCACCACATATGAGGTATCTGCGTACTCAGGAGAAAATGCACAATACATTTTATGGTGCATTTTTTCCTGTTACCCTTGTGAAAAAAAAAGCTACCTAGTTGAAGCAACCGTTTTGTGGTAAAAAAAATTTTTTTTCTTTTCACGGCTCAACGCTATAAACTTTTGTGAAGCCCCCAGGGGTTCAAAGTGCTCACCAAACATCTAGAAAAATTATTTGAGGCCTCTAGTTTCCAAAATGGGGTCACTTGTGGGGGAGCTCCATTGTTTAGGCACCTCAGGGGGTCTTCAAACCCGACATGGCGTCCGCTAACAGGTGCAGCTAATTTTGCACTCAAAAATTCAAATGGCGCTCCTTGCCTTCCGAGCACTGCTGTGTGTCCAAACATTTGATTTCCACCACATATGAGGTATCTGCGTACTCAGGAGAAAATGCACAATACATTTTATGGTGCATTTTTTCCTGTTACCCTTGTGAAAAAAAAAGCTACCTAGTTGAAGCAACCGTTTTGTGGTAAAAAAAATTTTTTTTCTTTTCACGGCTCAACGCTATAAACTTTTGTGAAGCCCCCAGGGGTTCAAAGTGCTCACCAAACATCTAGAAAAATTATTTGAGGCCTCTAGTTTCCAAAATGGGGTCACTTGTGGGGGAGCTCCATTGTTTAGGCACCTCAGGGGGTCTTCAAACCCGACATGGCGTCCGCTAACAGGTGCAGCTAATTTTGCACTCAAAAATTCAAATGGCGCTCCTTGCCTTCCGAGCACTGCTGTGTGTCCAAACATTTGATTTCCACCACATATGAGGTATCTGCGTACTCAGGAGAAAATGCACAATACATTTTATGGTGCATTTTTTCCTGTTACCCTTGTGAAAAAAAAAGCTACCTAGTTGAAGCAACCGTTTTGTGGTAAAAAATTTTTTTTTTCTTTTCACGGCTCAACGCTATAAACTTTTGTGAAGCCCCCAGGGGTTCAAAGTGCTCACCAAACATCTAGAAAAATTATTTGAGGCCTCTAGTTTCCAAAATGGGGTCACTTATGGGGGAGCTCCATTGTTTAGGCACCTCAGGGGGTCTTCAAACCCGACATGGCGTCCGCTAATGAGTGCAGCTAATTTTGCGTTCAAAAATTCAAATGGCGCTCCTTCCCTTCCGAGCTCTGCCGTGCGCCCAAACAATTGATTTTTACCACATATGGGGTATCAGCGTACTCAGGAGAACATGCACAATAAATTGTATTGTGTACTTTCTCTTTTCTCCCTTGTAAAAATGAAAATTTTATGGCTAAAGTAACATTTTTGTGTTAAAAAGTAAAATTTTCATTTTTTCCTTCCACATTGCTTTGGTTCCTGTGAAGCACCTAAAGGGTTAATAATCTTATTGGATGTGGTTTTGAGCAGTGTGAGGGGTGTAGTTTTTAGAATGGGGTCACTTTTGGGTATTTTCTGTCACCTCGGCCTCTCAAAGTCACTTCAAATGTGATGTGGTCCCTAAAAAAATTATTTTGTAAATTTTGTTGGAAAAATGAGAATTTGCTGATGACCTTTGACCCCTTCTAACTTCCTAACGGAAAAAAAATTTGTTTCGAAAATTGCGCTGATGTAAAGTAGACATGTGGGAAATGTTATTTAGTAACTATTTTGTGTGACATATCTCTCAGATTTATGGGCATAAATTTTCAAAGTTTGAAATTTGCGAAATTTTCAAAATTTTCGCCAAATTTCCTAAATTTTCACAAATAAACGCAAAAAATATCGGCCTAAATTTACCACTGACATGAAGTACAATATGTCACGAAAAAACAATGTCAGAATCGCCAGGATCCGTTGAAGCGTTCCAGAGTTATAACCTGTCAAAGTGACACTGGTCAGAATTGCAAAAAATGGCCCGGTCATTAGGGTGTTTTAGTGGCCGGGGGTGAAGGGGTTAATAGGGAAAAATCTGGTGACAGGTTCCCTTTAACTGGGATACATCCTGTTTCCTTCCCATCAACTTGACTGCCACCTCTAAACAGGTCACCCTACTGAAACTAAAGTGGGTAAAACGAATTTCCCTACCTGGGGATACAGGTTCCCAGTAACCTAGAATAACACTTTTGCGCCCTGAATATTCTTTTTCTCCTATTCAGGTATGGCCCACATCAGTCTAATTAAACTAATCGTTAAGACAAAGGTCCTATACAAATATTGCCAATGTATAACCGAGAGTGCAAAGTTGATTCTGATTAATATAAGGGTTGCGGGCGCAATATTGTGTATGAAGAGAAGATAATCAAAAAGGGGGGGGGGAATCTCATAGACTTAAGATATGCACACCAATTATTGCAAGAAAATAAATAATAATGCCTTTATTGATAACAAACACCACACAATTAAAAATATTTAAAAATGGATATAACCATACAGGCAGCCCCCCGGCACAAAAAAATACAAGGATTGCAATTCATTCAATACAGCTGTTCCCATTCAAAGATGGACAGATGGTAAATAAATGGACATATAGCACATGTAGACCCACAATATCCCTGAGGATGGGAAACCATATTTTTTTGTCTTGACAGTGTTTTTTTATGGCCGCTGTGAGAACATAAAAAACACTTTAGAATACTTACCTAACAGTCACTCTGCGGTGGATGAGGGCCTAATGGGCATCTCCGTTGTCCGGTGGGGGCGCCTCCCCTTTCAACCATCTTTGACTTCTTTCTGAAGCCTGTGTGCATGACTCTGCTACGTCATACACACTCACCGGTCCAGCGCAGGCGTACTACAATACTTTGATCTGCCCTGCTCAGGGCAGATCAAAGTGCGCCTGCTCAGGACCTGAATGCCGGCGAGTGTGTATGACATCGGACCCGTCATGCACCGCGGCTAAAGAAGAAGGAGAACAAAGATGGCCGAAAGAGGCGGCTCCAGCATTGGACAACGGAGATGCCCATTAGGCCCTCATCCACCGCAGAGCGACCGTTAGGTAAGTATAAGGCTATGTGCGCTCTAGAAAAGTGATTTTTGTCAAGAAAATTTCTTGAAAAACTTCTGGGAGTTGAAGATTACCGCATCTGCGGTAAAAAAAAAACGCACCAAAACCGTGGGACAAACGCATGTGGCTTTGCCGCGGTTTTTCCACAGGTAGATAGATGGATAGATAGATAAATAGATGGATGGATTACAGCTTTTACTTGTGATATATGTGATTCCCCCCCCAGTATTTGTGATAGAGCAGTGACACTGTGGGACCTCGGATCTGAGATCTCACAGGGTCACTGCCGGCCGGTGACGTCACGCTATTACCGCTGACTAGGTCGTGTGAGGACACACAAGTTCTCGCGAGCGGTAATCTGATCTGCGTGGGAAATGTCCTGGAGTTACGCGTGCAGCCTCGTACATGGAGCTGCATTGAGCACTCTGTCTCAGACGTCGCTGGATGCAAGAGTCGCCAGACCTCCTGTTTTGGACCACGTCGGACCTGGATGTTTGCGGGTTAATAAAGGGATGAAAGAGAGGGCTGTGTTTTATTTCAAATAAAGGCTTTTCGGTGTGTGTTTATTTACTATCACTGACAGATTAGTGATGGCGTGTCATAGACGCTGCCATTACTAATTGTGGACTTAGCGGCAGCTATGGGCTGCCGTTAACTCATTCATTACCCCGTTGCCAACGCATCACGGCAATCGGGATGACGGCAAAACGCAGGGCAGTGATGAACATTACCGCAAGTAAACCACGGCTGTACCGAGAGTATACCGCACATCATTTGCTACCTGCGGTATACCGGCAGTATTTCGCGATTACATTACAGTAAATGGAGTGAAATACCGCAGGTACCTGTGGAAAAGAAGTGACATGCTCATTTTCTCAAGAAATTTTCTCAAGAAATTCTGCAGAAAGAATGTTCTTGAGAAAAAAAACGCAGTGTGCGCACAGCTATTTTTTTTTCCCATAGGTTTTGCTGGGAAATGTCTGCAGAAAGGTTACAAACATTTCTCAAGAAATGTCTGCAGCAAAACCGCAGGTAAAACCACGGGTAAAAACGCAGTGTGCGCACAAGGCCTTATAAAGTGTTTGTTATGTTGTCACAGCGGCCTGGGCTCTTATATACAGCATGTTAGAATGCTGTATATAAGAGCCCGGTGGTGGTGGCCGCAGCTTATACACCAAAAAAGTGGTGACAGGTTCCCTTTAACCCCTCACTGCCGGACCGAAGCCTGTTTTCACTTTCTTGACAAGGCCACATTTTTCAATTCTGCCCAGTGTCACTTTGTTGTAATAACTCTGGAACACCTCAAAACAGATCCCAGTGATTCTGAGATTGTTTTGTTTTGGGTTTTTTTTTTAACATATTGTACTTCATGTTAGTGGTAAATTTAAGTGGAATTTTTTTACTTTTGTTTGTGAAAATATCAGAATGTGGCTGAAAATGATGCAACTTTCAAACTTAATTTTTACCAGAGTTATCTAACACAAAATATGGTAGTTACTAAATAAGATTAACCACACATCTACTTGTCAGCGCCTTTCTTGGAACATAAAACAATTATGAACTTAGAGGGTTTAAAAACTTATCAGCGATTTCTCATTTTTCCAACAAAATTTGCAAAACCAAATTATTTATTTATTTATTTATTTTTTTTTTTCGGGACCACATCACATTTGAAGTCACATGGCACATATGAAGAGTCCCTAGCATGCCATATCAGAGGAAACCCATATATGTGACTCCATTTTGGCAACTACACCTCTCGAGGAATTTATCTTTGGGTGTAGTGAGCATTTTTCACCCTCTGGCAACTCACAGAATTGTATAGCATTGGGCTAAAATAAACAAACACTTCCCATTTTTTCCAATAAAATGTTGCTTTGGCCCCAGTTTTTAATTTTCAAAAGGGTAATAGGAGAAAACAAATGGTACTATTTGTTCCACAATTTCTCCTGAGTACACCAATGCCCCATATGTGGTGAAAATCTTTTGAGGAACAGACTAAAGTTCAGAATGGAAGGGGCACCATAATGTAGTGCAGATTTTGCTGTTATGGTTTCTGGGTGCCATGTCACATTGGCAGAGCTCATGACATGCCAGAAAACCAGAAGTAACCCCAGAGCCTGGAGAGATCGGACAAGTTTTCGGTCTCTCCAGGCTTGGATGTAGCAGGGCTGAATCGTCGTGGGACCTCGCGTGGATTACACTGGACCTGCAGAGACGTTTTTGGGGTTAATAAAGAGGTGAAAGAGGGTCTTTGTATTTTATTTCAAATAAAGGATTATTGTGGTGTTTGTGTTTATTTCTTTTCACTTACAGATTAGTGATGGGGTGTTTCCGATGCCTGCCTTTATCAATTTAGGACTTAGTGTCAGCGGTGGGCTGAGATTAACCTCTTATTAGCCCGCACCAGGGCAATCGGGAAGAGCTCGGTAAAGTTGTTGCATCTAACGGACGCGACAATCCTGGGCGGCTGCAGGCTGATATTTTTAGGGTGGGGGGCTCCCAATAACGTGCGTCTCCCAGCCTGAGAATGCCAGCCCCTAGATGTCTGGCTTTATCTTGGCTGATTATCAAAATTGAGGGGGGAGGGGGGGGGGGAAACTACACGCCGTTTTTTAAATTTATTTTTACTGTACGCTATATCCGCAGACCGGGTCTGTGATTGTAAGCATCAGACAGGCTGTCACACAGCGTGGGGGCGCTTCTGAGTGCAACCAAATCAAAGACGCCAGTAAGCAAGGTAAGCAGTGAGTATGTATGAGCCTTTTGAGCGGTCCAAAAAGAAGAATGAAAGGCTGTGGAAGTAGTGTGACAGCCGTCCCAGTGATAGGTGAGTATGAAGCGCTTGCTCCTACCCACTTTGAACCAGATTCTGGTCCCCATAGATTATATGGGTACCGGCATTCCCCCAGATGCCGGGAGAAATCCCCCGCTGACCCAGTGTCAACAAAACTGCACCAAAAAATGTGACATAGATTTTGCTGTTATGGTTTGCTGGTGACACGTCACATTAGCAGAGCTACTGACATTCCAGAGCAGCAGAACCCTCTATAAGCGGCTTCATCTTATAAAATAAACCTCACAATATCTAGGGGGTACATTACTCATATTGACACCACAGGTATGTCACAGAATTCTATATAATTAAGTGGTGAAAAAGAAAAAAAAAATGTTAACCACAAAAAAATAATTGTTTTAGCCCCAGATTTTACATTTTCACATGTGAAAATTGGTAACAATGTCACCAAAATTTGTCACACAATTTCTGTTGAACATGGCAATACCCCACATGTGGCAGTACAGTACTGCTTAGCCACACAGTGAGACCCAGGAGGGAAGAAGTGCTAAATGACTCTTGGAAGACGATTTTACTAGAATACTGTGCGAACTCCATATACAAAGATCCCTTCTGACAGAAGAACAGGATCCCCACTCAAGTGACCCCCAAATTGGAAATGACACCCATCTGCAAATTTATCCACAGATGTAGTGACTATTTTGACTCCATGGTTGTTTTCCAAAAACAAACAGCAATGAGTTATTCTAAACTCCATCTGAACTCTGTGCTGTGGTATCCATCTTATCAGTGGTGCAAAAAACTATGGTCGACCGCGCTTTCATGAACGCTTAAAAAAGACGGACAGCACTGGATTATAGGCCAAATAGAGTCTAAAGTGTTTCCATCTGCCTCATTATAGGGAATCTTCTGTCAGGAGTTTTGTCTGAATCACGTATTTCAGACACGTAAACCCCAGTGTAAGCGCTCATCTTAGAGCGCCAGATAAATGTGAGCCAAGGCTTAAGGTGGCTTTACACGCTACGAGATCGCTAAAGCGATCTCGTTGGGGTCACGGAATTTGTGACGCACATCCGGCCGCTTTAGCGATGTCGTTGTGTGTGACACCTATGAGCGATTTTGAATAGTTGCAAAAACGTGCAAAATCGCTCATCGGTGACATGCCCACTTCTTCCCAATTATTGTTGCTGCTGCAGTAACGATGTTGTTTGTCATTCCTGAGGCAGCACACATCGCTATGTGTGACGCCGCTGGAACGACAAACATCTCCTTACCTGCGTCCACCAGAAAAGGAGGAAGGAAGGAGGTGGGCGGCATGTTCCGGCCGCTCATCTCCTCCCCTCCTTTTCTATTGGGCGGCGGTTGAGTGACGCTGCTGTGACGTCGCTGTGACGCTGAACGAACCGCCCCCTCAGAAAGGAGGCGGTTCACTGGTCACAGCGACGTCGCTGCACAGGTATGTGCGTGTGACGCTTCCGTAGCGATAATGTTCGCTACGGCAGCGATCACCACATATCGTGCTACCGACGGGGGAGGGGGGGGCGCTATCGCACGCAACATCGATAGCCGATGCTAGCGATGTCGCAGCATGTAAAGCGGCCTTTATTGTGATCTTTGGGAGTCAAAATAAACAAGTTAACTGTAGGTGAAGAATTTATTTTAATTATTTGTTATGACAATCCCCGTGTGTTATAAGTGAGAAGATTGTTTTATTCTTCGGGTGGCTGTGATTACAGAGATACCAGGCTTATATCGGCTTTTTAGATTTGGCTACTATCACACACTAAAACAACGCTTTAAAATAACGTTTTGCATCACCAAATTTTGAGAGATGTAATTTTTTCATTTCTCTGTTGACAGTCATGTGGGGACTTTTTTTTGCAGGATGAGTTAATGATTTTATTGGTACCACTTACCAGGTAAATAACTTTTGTTCGCTTTTTAAAACTATTTTTGGAATACAGAATGTGCAAGAACCAGCAATTAAGAAATTGATTTGTTTTTATTTTTATGTTGTTCACGGTTTCCAAAAGTGATAATGACTTTATTCCTCGGGTCAGTACGATTACAGCGATATCACATATGTTTCTATGTTTCTTTCCTGTTTTGCCTCCTTCACACAATAAAATACTGTATAATAAAAAAAAAAAAAAAAAAAAAAAAAAAGGGAGAATGCAATGGAGGGAACAACCAAGATATCAAAAATGTTCATTAGGATTACAAGCATATCAAAGTCATAAAAACATTTTAAGAGCCCAAATGGCTGCAGTGAATGATTGACCTAGCCACTTTAGGACTTAGGGCTGGGTTCACACTAAGCGACAGCGACAATGAGGTCGCTGTTACGTCACCATTTTCTGTGACGTAACAGCGACCTTGTAAGTCGCTGTTATGATCGCTGCTTAGCTGTCAAACACAGCAGCCGAAGCAGCGATCATAACCGCGAGAGCAGGGAGCCGTGCACACTGCTTAGCGCTGGCTCCTTGCTCTCCTAGCTACAGTACACATCGGGTTAATTAACCCGATGTGTACTGCAGCTACATGTGCAGAGAGCCGGAGCCGGCAGCACAGGCAGCGTGAGAGCTGCGGAGGCTGGTAACTAAGGTAAATATCGGGTAACCACCTTGGTTACCCGATGTTTATCTTGGTTACAGCTTACCGCAGCTGCCAGATGCCGGCTCCTGCTCCCTGCTCGCTTCATTTCGTCGCTCTCTCGCTGTCACACACAGCGATCTGTGTGTCACAGCGGGAGAGCGGCTTTGAAGAAAACGAACCAGGGCTGTGTGTAACGAGCAGCGATCTCGCAGCAGGGGCCAGATCGCTGCTCAGTGTCACACACAGCGAGATCGCTAATGAGGTCACTGCTGCGTCACCAAAACCGTGACTCAGCAGCGATTCCGGTAGCGATCTCGCTGTGTGTGTGAAGCACCCCTTAGGTCCAAACTGTCTGATGATATAATTAAAGACTCCAATAATAAATGTTTACGGCACCCCTTTACAATACGTGCTATCCAAAAAAGTACATATTAAGCTGAAAGAATTGTATTAAACAATCAATATAATTGAAATTAGATGTATATTACCAAGAAATGCCATAAAATCCAGCTCAATAAAACATGCTTTCAGCACAATTTGTAGACAAAGTTTCAAAAATATAGAGGCAACAGAATTTAGGCAGCGGTGGTGTCCCAAAAGATGGCAAACAGACAGGGATTGCAACATTGGGCCTTTTGGGCTTTTTAAATGTTTTCATGTCTTTGATGTACTTGTAATACTAATACATTTTGGAAGATCCCTCCATTACATACTTCTTTTCTTTATTTATTTATTTATATTATTATATATATATATATATATATATATATATAGTCAAGCATCATGTTTGGATTAATTATTTAGTGGTGCTCTCTTTTTTGTTTTTTTCACACAATAAAAACAGTTTTATGGGAAAAAAAGTTGGATGTTGAATAGCCGTATTCTGACAACTATAGCTGTATTTTCCGGCTGATGGAGCTGTATGGCTGCTTGTTTTTTCCCGTTTTTTGCGGGACGTGATAGCCTTTTTAGTAACACCATATTTATCTACAATTTGACATTTTGACCACGTTTTATTACGCCTTTTTTCTGGCAGTTTGACGAAAAAACCTAATTTTTACCAAGTTTTTTAATTATTTATATTTTTATGGTGTTCACTGAAGAGGTTAAGTGTGACAGTTTTATAGACTAGGTCGTTCGCAGTAATTTTTGTGGGACGAGATAACCTTTTCAGGGACGGCATATTTATCTATAATTTGACATTTTGACCACGTTTAATTCCATTTTTTTATAGCGGTTTGACAAAGAAGGCATTTTTTACATAAATATACGCGTTTATTTGAAAAAAAATATATATATATTTTTTTTCCATTTTCTTTGTTATGATTTGGGGATTTAAAAAAAAAAAATTTCTACAATTTGTTTTCACTATT